>NC_091378.1:15362884-15502884 GCF_038502225.1 Cherax quadricarinatus | reverse complement strand
TATCACATGTATCTACACACAGAAACAAACATCTAAATGTATATACTCAGAGATATACATCTCTTAGTGTATATGCGTCAAGATATATATATCTGGGTGTATTTCATATCGTCATATAACTGAGTCAGTCTCCCGGATAATGCAGTTTGGTATATCTTTAGAAAAGTCTAGGTATGACAAAATTAGATTTAAAACCATACTTTTCCCCGCTAATGTTTGAGTACAAATATTGCTTAATTTATGCAGTTTAACTAATAGTCCGGCAGCCGCTAGCCTAAATAGGGAAGTGGAGTTTAACGAACGATTTATTATCGGTTAGGTTAGGTTAAATTGGTCAGGAAACAGGTCAAGTGTCTCCTGACGCGGCTCTTAGTTATGTGATGATCCACCACTGGAGATTTTGTTCATCTGACGAGGCCTCGTGGTGGATCAGGGTCTCCCTTGGTCATCTGACCAGGCCTGGTAGTGGATCAGGGTCTCCCTTGGTCATTTGACCAGGCCTGGTAGTGGATCAGGGTCTCCCTTGGTCATTTGACCAGGCCTGGTAGTGGATCAGGGTCTCCCTTGGTCATTTGACCAAGCCTGGTAGTGGATCAGGGTCTCCCTTGGTCATCTGACCAGGCCTGGTAGTGGATCAGGGTCTGATTAACCAGGGCAGGCCATGGTAGGTTATGGTAGGCTAGATTGAATCTAACCTACCATAACCCCCAGGACAGGCCATGGTAGGTTATGGTAGGTTAGATTGAATCAGAAATTGACCTATGTTCCCTGGGCCATCCAAGGCAGGCCAGGGTAGGTATGGAAATCCAGGGTGGGTTAGGGTAGGTTAGATTAGAAAACAATTTGATCTAGGTTCCCATGGGCCTCTCAGTTAAGGCCAGAGTAGTTTAGGGAAGGAGTGATTAGATCACAAAGTGACATAGGTTCCTCTGGGCCCCCAAGGGCAGGCCAGGGAAGGTTATTGAAGATTAGATTAGGTCACAAAGTGTTCAGTGTTTCCCTGGGACCCCAGGGCAGGCCAGGGTGGGTTAGGGTAGGTTATATTACATTACAAAGTGACCTAATTTCCCTGAGGCCGCCAGGGTAGTTCATGGTAGATTAGATTAGGTCACAAAGTGTCCTGGATTCCCCTGGGCCGCACACGGTAGGCCAGGGTATGTTAGGGTACATTAGATTAGATCACAATATGATCTCGGTTCCCCTGGGCACCTCATAACAGGCCAGGGTAGGTTAGATTTGATCACAAAGTGACCTAGGTTCCCCTGGGCCCCCGAGGGTAGGCCAGAATAAGTTAGTGTACGTTTGAATAGATCACTCAGTGACCTAGGATCCTCTGGGCCCCACCGGGCAGACCAGGGTATGTTAGGGTACATTAGATTGGACCACAAAGTGACCTAGTGTCACAAAGTGACACTATCCTTATTCTCTTGTAATTTTTGCACTCTCTTTTATCCCCTTCGCCTTTATATTAAGGAACTCTATATATATATATATATATATATATATATATATATATATATATATATATATATATATATATATATATATATATATATATATATATATATTATATCAGTTTATCACAAGAAAATTTATTTTTCAGGTCAAATTCGATATCATCAATAATATTTATTTATTTTCGTAAAGGAACAAAATTTAATGACATTTTTAAAAAAAAAAGTGTTTTGGGGATATTTTCAATTTTGATGCTCTAATAGTGCTTCAAAATTTTGAAGCCCTAATAGAATGCTGCAAAATTTCGATGCTCTAATAGTGCTTCAAAATTTCGATGCTCTAATAGTGCTTCAAAATTTCGATGCTCTAATAGTGCTTCAAAATTTCGATCCTCTAATAGTGCTTCAAAATTTTGAAGCCCTAATAGAGTACTTCAAAATTTTGAAGCCCTTTATTCGTGCTTCAAAATATTGATGTCTTTCAGGGGGACAAATGGAAGGTCAATAGAACTAATTGTGACATCATCTTGTTTGCAGTGGGATGCAGCATCAGTTGTCTGTTTGCAGTAAACAGACGGATTGCTGTGACAGCTGGCATGCTTGTCTACTTGTTTGCCTTCTTTCTACACCGATAACAACTGGTTATCCCCATAGTTGTTTGCTTGTTTGCTCGCGTTTATTGTCGACTCCAGATTTGTCACCTGTCACCACCAACACGACACCCACCAACCTCCTTAATCTCATCTACACTTTACGGGTAATTTTAGATTGAATCACAATCATGTTTTTATTTGTGTATATATTACAAGCACACACAAACGTAGTCATAAGCACGCATGCGCACGGGCACACACACACACACACACACACACACACACACACAGGTCAGTGTCACTTACATGTATAGTATGCAAAGTCATGGAGAAGATTACCAGAAGAGTCGTGGGTCACCAGGAAAGAAATGAACTTATCAATAGCAGCCAGCACGGTTTCAGGAACGGGAAATCTTGTGTCACAAACCTACTGGAGTTCTATGATAAGGTGACAGCAGTAATACAAGAGAGAGGGGGGGGTATATTTCGTATTCTTGGACTGTAAGAAGGCGTTTGACACAGTTCCAAACAAGAGATTAGTGTAAAAGGTGGAAGTTCAGGCAGGGATAACAGGGAAGGCACTGCAGTTGATCAGAGAATACCTGTCAGAAAGACAACGAGTCATGATACGTGACGAGGTGTCAGAGTGGGCGCCTTTGACGATCAGGGTTCCACAGGGGTCGGTCCTAGGACCAGTGCTGTTTCTGGTATATGTGAACGACATGATGGAAGGAATAGACTCAGAAGTGTCCTTGTTTGCAGATGATGTGAAGTTGATGAGAAGAATTCAATCGGACGAGGACCAGGCAGATCTACAAAGAGATTTGGACAGGCTGCAGGCCTGGTCCAGAAACTGGCTCCTGGAGTTCAACCCCACCAAGTGCTAATTCATGAAAATTAGGGAGGGGTAAAGACTGCAGACGGAACACAGTCTAGGGGGCCTGAAACTACAAACCTCACTCAAAGAAAAAAGATCTTGGGGTGAGTATAACACTATGCACATCTCCTGAGGCACACATCAACCAAATAACTGCTGCAGCATACGGGCGCCTAGCAAACCTAAGAACAGCATTCCGACATCTCAATAAGGAATCGTTCAGGACCCTGTACACCGTGTACATTTGACCTATATTGGAGTATGCAGCACCAGTTTGGAACCCACACCTAGCCAAGCACATAAGGAAATTAGAGAAAGTGCAAAGGTTTGCATCAAGACTAGTCCCGGAGCAGAGGGGCATGTCCGACGAAGAGAAGTTAAGGGAAATTGACCTGACGACACTGGAGGGAAGGAGAGAGAGGGGGGATATGATAACGACATATAAATACAGAGGAACTGACAAGGTGGACAGAGACAGGATGTCCCAGAGATGGGACAGAAGAGTAAGGCAAGAGTGATCTAGTAGCGGCCAGTGAAGAGGCGGGGCCAGGAGCTGTGAATCGTCCCCTGCAGTCACAACTAAGTACACACAGGGAAAGGAACGGATCGAATTTAGAGAACCAGAATCAAAAGTAAACAAGCAGCTAAAAGCACCTGTGAGGCACTGGGACATAAGGACGTATTTCCTTACTCTCAGAATGGTGTAAAAATGGATAGAGACAATGGTGGAGGCAAGATCGGTGCGCAGCTTCAAGAGTACATCAGTATTACCCATCAAAGTAGTTGAGGAAAAGGGACAAGGAGATCAGTCTCGACCCCCCAAAATGCAACTAGGTGAACACACACACACACACACACACACACACACACACACACACACACACACACACACTCATACACATAGAGGTTATATGCATATATATAATGTGCCGAATAGGTAAAACTGGTCAATTAGCAAGAACTCGTTTAAAATTAAGTCCTTTCTAAAATTTTCTCTTATACGTTTAAAGATATATTTTTTTCATTAATGTTAATGTAAAAATTTACAATTTTGCACCGAAAGAATCGTAGAAAACTTACCTAACCTTATTATAACAAGAACAATTTATTTTAGCCTAACCCAACTAAATATATTTTAGATTTGTTTACAATAACTTAATACTAAACAAACACAGTGAAATATATATTTTTTTCGTTAGGTTCAGAATGATTTTGGCGAAATTATTGCATACACAAATTTTCACTTGTCTTATATAGCAAGATGAGCTTTGCTATTTAAGCCAAGATCGCAAGTTCTGCCTATTCGGCACCACACATATATATAATATATATATATATATATATATATATATATATATATATATATATATATATATATATATATATATATATATATATATATATATATATATATATATATATATATATATATATATATATATATATAAGAGGACGGAGACATACTGGAGCCAGAAAAAAGGTGCAACAAATGAGAGCATTTATGAACAGTTAATTCTACTGGAAGTGGTTCATGCCCAACTGCTGAAACAAAGGCACGAAACCGAGCCTTTTATCCCGGTATCATTGTATTAAAATGTTTGTGATACTGACAGTACCACCACTGCTGTTCTGGCTTCACGATTTAAGTGTTCTTCGTCAAGCCTCTGCCTTAGATTGATCAATATAAAGAACTGAACATCTATCAAGGCTACGGAACAGAACATATATCAAGTCTAAGGGACTGAACATCTATTAAGGCTAAGGGACTGAATATCTATCAAGGCTAAGGGATAGAACATTTATCAAGGCTAAGGGACAGAACATTTATCAAGGCTAAGGGACAGAACATTTATCAAGGCTAAGGGACAGAACATTTATCAAGGCTAAGGGACAGAACATATATCAAGGATAAGGGACAGAACATTTATCAAGGCTAAGGGACAGAACATCTATCAAGGCTAAGGGACTGACCACCTTAAAATTACCTTTCTACTTCTTCCACTGTCTCCAATATAAAAGTAACCTCTGTATTAATTGAAAATGCCTGTTGCGTAGGCGATGTGTTTCGCTAATAAAGATACCCAGATGTTGTCCACTTGTCTTATTAACCAACTTCCCTGTGTTGCATATATTCACAGAGAGACGAAAGTAATCCGTCTGCTTAAAGAACAGTTCTAATTAGCACTGTTTTAAAGGGTAATTCCTTCACTGTTGAAGGAACCTTGGTCAGTGAGAGCCCAGCAATATGCCATTCCCACAGCCACAACTTTTTATCATATCCTGTTTCTCTAGGGATTGTAATAGTATATTGCCTTCAGAAAATTGTTAAAAATATATTGTTTTTATTGACTGTCTTATTATGTTTTACCTCTAGTAAAATAATAAAACTTTTTGTATATTTTCCAGCATGCTCGACCTAAATCATTGAACAACAACACTGTGGTCGCCGTAGAGTCAGCATCACATCCTCTTTTAGTAATTAATGGTCTCTGACCTGGTCGTAATGGGGGTTGGAGCAAAACTAACTCAGTAGATAGACTGTAATGTATATTTTGCCTTAACCCACTATATACAAATATGTACACAATGTTCAGATGGAATAATAAGTGTACACGACGTGCCAGATGGTAAAGCAGAAGCCAGAGAGAGAGTACTGTGCTCAACCAGCAGGTAGGCAAGTCTGCCAATGCTTACCGAAAGTGAATCACATTGCCTCAGCTTTGGCGAGCTTGACTGACAGCTCTGGTCTTCTTAACAAAAATTGATGAAAATAAAATGGGGCAAATACGATTTCTGATAAAAAAAAATTCAGTGAGGGGCTCTTGATTCAAGGAACTGGACTTATCCTCCTCTTCCTTTAATCAAACTTGAATGCCTTCTCTTCCAGTCCGGATTCGCTGACTCCCCCTTGTTACATCGTCTCCTCATGGGAGTCACCTTGAAGCTGGTGAGTACTCTTGATTCACTGAAATGGATCAGTTCTCTCTCTCTCTTCCTGGATCTAAACTGATTGTTTCTATTTCCATAGGCGTGTATGATCCCTATAGATTTAATATAGACATAGCTGACATCAATGACATACTACTTTATAGAAAGCCGCCTGTTATATAGAGGATTTCCCGCAAATTGGGTCACTTTTGCCCCAGGATGCGACCCACACCAGTCCACTAACACCCAGGTACCCATTTTATACTGATGGGTGAACATGGACAGCAGGTGTCTTACGGAAACGCGCCTTAATGTTTTCCAGCCGTACCGGGGATTCGAACTCCGGACCCCTCAAGGAAGGTTCCTTGATGTTGGTGAGGGGCTCTTGATTTAGGGAATTGGATCTGTGCTCCAGTTCCCCGAATTATGCCTGAATACCTTCCACATCCCCCCCCCCCAGGCGCTGTATAATCCTCCGGGTTTAGCGTTTCCCGTTGATTATAATAATAATAATCGAACTCCGGACCTCAGTGTGTGAGCTAAGTGCTCTAACGATCGAGCTACGGGGTTATCTTAGGTAGCTAATACAATTTATTATGTATGGTAATTTTGGTTACCTAAACTTGTGTAAATGTACCTACGTTTAGCTGTACCTAAATAAATTTGCCATAGACCCCGTGGCCTAGCTGGAAAAGCTCTCTCTTCATACGCTGAGTGTCCGGGGTTCGATTCCCAGCATGAGTGGAAAAATTGGACGCGTTTACTTAAACCTTTTGTTCTGTTCACTCAGCGAGTAGGTATGTACCTGGGTGTTAGTCGACTGGTGTGGGTCGCATCCTGGGAAACAAAACTGAAGACCACAAGGGAAATAAGACAGTCCTCGATGACGCACTGCCTTTCTTGGGTTATCCTAAGTTGCTAATCCTCTGTGGTTAAAAATCTTAAATTAAACCGTGGGAAGCTGTTATCCTCGTGTGCGACGTTGTAGTTTGACATAGTTTCCCCTTATAGTATTGCCAAAGAAAATAGACATAGCGCAATGTCCAGAGAAAATGTGGACAGTTAACACACTGTAGGTGACTATTATAAATTTAATGTACACTCTTTTCATTAATAATATCTTTTTTACTACCAGTACATGTACAAGGTATACAGATCATAGCTGACATCAATGTCATATTACTACATAGAAAGTTGCTTGTTAATGGAGACCATTTCCCTCATATTAGGTCAGTTTTGTCCCAGGATGCGACCCACACCAGTCCATTAACAACCAGGTACCCATTTTACTGATGGGTGAACATAGGCAACCGTTGTAAGGAAACACGCCCAATATTTCCCCCCTTTCGCCAGGAATCGAACCCGGACCCTCACCGTGTGAAGCGAGAGCTTTTGCCACCAGGTCACGGGGCACCAAATACACCTGAGAAGTAATAAAAAAAAATTTGCTCTTGTTTGTTGATATAGAAGTGTGTGGAAATATGTGTAGTTCACTGGACAGTTGGTGGCTGTGGCTCCTGTGTTTGTGGCCCGGTGGCCTGGTGGCTCAAGCTCCCGCTTCACACACGGAGGGCCCGGGTTCGATTCCCGGCGGGTGGAAACATTTCGACACGTTTCCTTACACCTGTTGTCCTGTTCACCTAGCAGCAAATAGGTACCTGGGTGTTAGTCGACTGGTGTGGGTCGCATCCTGGGGGACAAGATTAAGGACCACAATGGAAATAAGTTAGACAGTCCTCGATGACGCACTGACTTTCTTGGGTTATCCTGGGTGGCTAACCCTCCGGGGTTAAAAATCCGAACGAAATCTTAACAAGCAACAAACAGCTTCATTTGTTTCTGTAATATACGTAATGTATTTGACATGTAATAAAATATTAGTAAATCCAAAAGCCGCAAAAATCCGGTTTATTTCGGACTAAAACTATCACACTTTCACTACACAATTCTCAGTGATCATTCTCTGCTAAAGAGAGTGGATGCGCCTCGCACCCCTCTGCTGACAGCCAAGTAAACTACCCAGTGTTGCCTTGGTGTTTAGCGTGTGAAGTCGTGTGGATACCGTGGGTATTGAACTTCTGGGTTTGGCAATCACGCCTATGTTTGCCCAGGATTTGCTGCCCATGATCATCAGGGAGGCTTATGGGATAGAAGATAAGGATCTGTATGGTGTGGCGATGAATGGCTCCTACAGAATCATTATGAAATTGCTGCATGGGCGGGTGTAGGAGGGTCTAGTTGACCGCTGTCAAGAAGTCAGTGTTGACGTCACCCCTGAGTGTACGGTTGGTGGATGTTTCTCGCCAGGACACTTGGGTGAGGATACGCAATGTGCCCTTTGAAGCAGATAAAGTGGACATTCCCCAGGTCTTTAGCAGGTATGGCGTCATACACGTTGCCCAACAGGGCCAGTTTTTTTTTATTATTTTATTTATAACACACATTACAATAAACAAATATAAGTAGACAGTGTCAGATATTTCACATACAAAACAATTATGTCGTCATAATCAAAACACTGCAGGTGTTACATTGCCTTTTAGAAAAATTCCTCTTCACATGACTCAGTACAACCCCCAACACGTGTGTGGAAAATTGCGTTTACTTGGATGTATTATTATATACATAACAGTAAATGAACATTGATAATTATTATTTATCAGTTAGACAAGTTTTTTTTATATTTTTATTTAAAACATAGGACAAATACAATAATGTATAAGAGTATAAAATTAAAAACCATACTAGATATTACAAAACCTCTAGTACACAATCCTGGTACATTTAAAGAACACCATAGATCATGGCCATATTACAACCATATACATAACCCACAACCATATACATAACCCACAACCATATACATAACCCACAACCATATACATAACCCACAACCATATACATAACCCACAACCATATACATAACCCACAACCATATACATAACCCACAACCATATACATAACCCACAACCATATACATAACCCACAACCATATACATAACCCACAACCATATACATAACCTACAAACCCTCCTTTTACAATAATCATTATTGCCAGTGCAGACACAGCTGACGCTTCTACCCCCCCGCGTATGTACAGTCCCCGTTCTAAATAACATACATTAATTATCCTAATTAATGGTCATACACTGACCTCATCAAAACCTTAATGAGTATTTACCTAAGAGTTGGTAGTGCATGAACAAGACAAAACATAAATTTACAGACTAAAACAGATATAAAACCTTACATTCCTATACACATACACTGTAATAAGTAGAAGAATATACACCACCAATATAATATCAAATATTGATGTTAACTATGAATTACAAACATTCAAAACATTGCATATCGTGAAGTTCACGCTCAAAATGCAAGATAATACACCACATGCCACATAGCGGTACATTACTAGGCTATGTAAATAATATTTTTTTTTTTATATTTTATTTTAAACAATACAATACATTAAATAAATAAAAGAACATAGTATCAGTTCTTACCCAGAATTATAAATTACAGTGTCAAAATACACATAAACATTTAACTTTGTGCTGACACAAACTGTCCCTCATCCCTATACATTTTTTTTTTTTTTTTTTTTTTTTATTTATTTAAAATACAGTATACATTATACGTGTAAGCAAACATGTTACGAAACCAATCAACATGTAACAACAAAATTAAAGTACAACATACGTATACACCATCAAAAAAGAAAAAGAAACTTCACACAGGTGTACCAACAACATATCCAGAGAATCTACTTCAGCACACTTATACATCTTATGTCAAGTTTTATATACAAAACAATTCTTAAAGGTAAAAACCTCACCACATACCATTAAAACCTATACATCCACCCCCACCAAAGGTACATATATAAAGTCGTACATATGTGCTCTGGAAGTAAAAGGTACCCCCCCCCCCCATCAAATACCTACAAAACATTGACATACTATAAGAGCGTAGGATACTACTTTAAGTAACAATTATGAAAACTTTGCCTAGCATACAAGGATAATATACTCTATATCTCAACACGGGTGCAATCCACCCAAGACTTCTTCATACACTATATACCCTATACCAGTATTAATACATAATATACACCGCTACTTGAACTCATATGCACACCTGATCCAACAAAGTCATCTGAAATTGCGTATTTACACAAAATCAATATACATTTTTATATTACCTTACATATACTCTTATATGTGACTTTAAACATTAAAATAGCAAAGGGAAACCAACAGCGCGTACTTAAAATATATAACACTACCCTACACCTACAGTGTCACACGACATGTACTATATAATCTTAACCAGGCCGCTGAAACATTATATGTTAGGCCTTATGTACCAAAATACAATCTCGCATAATATAAAACTGTACCACGTTACTCATTACAGCTATGTAAACTTCGAACCTTCTGATATACAGAAATTGTCTTACAGAATGCATCCTACAAGAAGGGAAACCCCGGACTTTGTATCACAGCATATTCGATACAGTCATATGGCATACCTTAGTAACACCATGTAGTATGTGCTTTCTATAACATCTTTGAAGACACTCTCACAATAACGAACAGTCATTCTCACACACATAAAAACTTTAAGATTCTACCTTTTCTTTCACCTTGTATACACACAATGATGTAGTGCTCCAATACATTACGTACATGTACTATCCAAAATCTTCACAACATAAAGGGAACACATGTGTAAAAACACCACCCACACCACACTCACTACTCAGGATAAGCATAAATGTATCAGTGCAAATCCAGTCACACACTTTAAAAGCCATCCACACATCTCCGCTCAAGAAACTAGCCCGTCGCTACCCATTTACACTTAAATCCCGTAAATCCTTTAACTTAAAACTCGGGTATCCCTCAGTAAACACTGTCTCCCACCTTCCCCCATAAAGATCCCTATTGCGACACTTAGTTCTATAAATGGTGGCCGCTAACACCTTTATTCTTTCATCCACACCCACCTCCCTACACCCACCTCCCTCACACCCACCTCCCACACCCCCACCACCCACACACCCACCTCCCTCACACCCACCTCCCTCACACCCACCTCCCTCACACCCACCTCCCTCACACCCACCTCCCTCACACCCACCTCCCTCACACCCACCTCCCTCACACCCACCTCCCTCATAGCCCAAGACGTATAAATAAAATCAGTGACCACATACACAACCACATTCACCACCATCTGACTCATCCCACCTATATCTAAACTTAACACCCTTAACACCTGTAACCCTTCCCCACCCACTAACCTAACTACCCTACCTAACCATACCCTCACAGCTTCTAGACAATTACAAAAATACACCGCATGAAAAATAGTCTCGGAACATCCACACGCTTTGCACTCCCCACCCTCCCTTAGTCTCCTATTAAATAACACAACACCAGACGGCAAGATTCCATGTAGAAACCTAAACATTACCTCCCTTACACCTGGTTTAATACGCAATTGCCGTAAACATTTCCAGATATTCCCCCACGCATACATGGGGTATGCCCCCTCAACTGCCGCCACCACAGACCCACCCCCCACCCTCTCAAGAATCCTCAATTTAAGGCGCTTCGGATCCCTCACCGTCATTAAAACCCTCAACATGGCCTCACCAATCATTAAATCCTTACCCCCCACCATCGTTGCATATCCATACGCAGTTTTTCTAGCCCCCCTTTCCTCGCCCCCACCTCCCCCAAATACCCGCGTTTTAGATACACACTCATCATACGCTTTTCTAAAGGTATAAGCCCCAGCCCCCCGTGGCTAACGGGAAGCGTCACCACCCCTCTACTTAGCCAGTCACAACCCGATCCCCATATAAATCGGAAAATCCCATGCTGCAACCGTTGCACCTCTCGCCGCCTCAGCGGGTATACTGCCACCACGTGCCATATCTTACTATACAACAGCACGTTCGTCACAATGACCCTCTGATGCAACGTTAGCTGCGCCGTCCTCAAACCACCCAATCTTTTCAATACCCCATCCACGGTGCGCATCGAATTTACCTCTTGTGCGACCCTATCATTCTTAGCGTACACTATCCCACAAATCAATAGCTGATCCACCACACTCCACCCGCGCCCTGCAGTCCCATCTCTATTTACGTTATTGCCTAGGTCCATATACTTAGACTTTGCCACATTAATTTCCATCCCAGTAGCCTCTCCAAACACATCTACCACCTTTCCAACCTTGTGTAAATCCTTCTCATCCCTCACCAATACAGTTGTATCATCCACATAACCCACAATACCCGGCCAACCCTCTCGTTCATTACTAACCCCTCCACTTGCGATACTCCACCTAACTGCCCTATAAAAGGGATCCTGGAGGCACGCAAACAATATTTGCGATAGAGGGCATCCCTGTCACAAACCCCTTCCCATCTGAATGTTAACACCTAGCCTTCCATTAACCTGTACTCTCATAGATGCTCCCTGATACAATGTTTTCGCCCAAGATATAATTTCCTTCCCGAATCCCTGCCAACGCATGAACCTCCATAACGCATCCCTCTCCACACTATCGTAAGCAGCTCGCCAATCCAATGCCAACACACCCCCACCCCCCCAACTCCCCCCTCTTTTCTATAAAACTTCTAAGAACTCCATGCCCTTCATACATTGTCCTACCCGGTACCCCATATTGTCCTCTGTCAATTACGTTACCTATCACCTTTTTTATTCTATTCCCTAATATTCGTGCAAATAACTTATAATCGCCACACATAAGCGATATTGCTCGGTAATCCTCTACCGTAGTCTGTCCACCTTTTGGAACTAATACCACGACAGCAGTCCTTTGCTGCTCCCCCATTTCCCCATCATCCTTCATTACATTGAATAACCTAACTAAAAATCCTCTCAATACTTCCCAATTCCTAACGTAAAAATCATTAGGCAACCCATCTACACCTGGCGCCTTACCTAAACTTGCACCAGACAAAGCGTGCGAAATCTCACTTTCCGTGATCGGACCTTCTAATGTTACCCTATCCATACCATCAATCTCACATTGCACGAAACCTCCCATTTCCTTTAAAGCCTCATCTCAAATACCTCCGTTTTGTGCATATGACCTAAACCATGCATCTAGATAACCACTCATACCCTCTGTCGTCACTAATACCTGCCCCTCTCTATACCCTCCCATCCCCACATGAACAGTTAATCCCATCATCTCCGTCGCCACTCTTCTCTTACGCTGTCTCCTCAACACGCATGCCGAAGGCCTATCACCCCATAACACCTCTTCCAGCCCACCCAAAACTCGCGCACCATCAAATCTTTCATTTTGCAAATCCCTGATATGCTCCTTTAATCCCTCAATATCGTCCACCGGATGACTAGCACTCCCACGCTCGTAGCAAGCTCTCAACTGTCCCTCAAGATAAGATTGATACCCATACTTCAACCTGTTATATTCCCTCCCACTACGAATATAAAATTCCTTAATACGAGATTTCGCCACAGAGTCCCACCAACTAACCAATTCACTATTCCCAGGCGCCTCCGCCACCAACTCCTCCCACAATTGAACAAATGACTGTTGATACTCTTCTTGCTGCAACAACTTTACATTCAACTTCCAAAACCCCTTACACCTTCTCGGCAACCCCTCCCAACCTATATCCACCAAAACACCCCTGTGATCAGAAAATACTACGTCCATTACCCTCACACTATGTATTACAACTGTCCTGGGAACGTATAATCGATCGAGTCTAGCCGCATACCCACGCTTAATAAATGTGTGCTCCACCACCTCACCTCCCTCAACATCTGTCAATCCTATCCCGGATAACAATTCTCCCAATATCCTCAAACAATGCCCTGCCCCCCTCGGTTCAACATCCTTATTCCTTATCACACAGTTCCAGTCACCTCCTATCACAGCAACCCCCGGCAATCCACGCAAATAATATACCAGAACGTCCCTTACGAATTTATTCTTTATCCTCACATCTCCCTCTGCTGGGCCATACACACACACCAACGTCATCTGTACCTGACCCCATAACCCATCCACACGAATCGCCCTCCCCTCTCCCCCCTCACTATGCCTGACAACCAACGGGCTAGTTTCTTTCACCAAAATGGCCACACCTCCTTTCAATCTGACTGCATGCTCAACATACACATTATACCCATCCACCTTCAACTCATAACCCGATCTATAATTGTGTTCCTGCAAGAACACAACGTCAACGTCATGACGCACCAAATATTCCTTAAACCACTCACACTTTCTCTGAGACCTCAAGCCATTGATGTTCAATGTCAGGCACTTAAAACCGACAAAGGGGGTTTCCCTCTTGACACTACCGATTTATCACCTGATCGTTTCATTGCACCCTTTTCCCTCCCCCCCCTTGCTGTCCACCCTTGCCCAACCCCTGCCCCTGGGCGCCACTTGAACCTCTCCGCATGGCTTCCGCCCATGTTTTCTTCCCAGGTCTTTGTGCGGGCGTAAGCACGTCGTCGGAATCCGAAAGCACTGCTGCGCGCTTTCGCGTCGTACCCTCGACCTGCATCAAGTCATCCAGCTCAGTGCCATGATGAACTTCCACCTCCACAGTTCTCACCAACTGTGCATCCTTACGACACACTTCAGTCTGGGTTGGCGTCACCACGCCCTCCTCAACTGCAGACCCATGATCCAGGTCTGTACCAACATCCGGACAAGGACTCTCATTACCCAAAATGTTCTCAAACGTCGACACTATCGTAGTTTCCGCGTCGCTACCATTCGCTTCCGCGATGACCTCATCAAGCACTTGTACAACGTCCAGGGAAGTGATGTCCCCCCGCGTAGCCCCTGCCATCTCCTTTTCTTCGGCCCTCTCAACCTCCTCACTCCATGTCAAACTCTGCTGAGGCAGAGTCGAAAACAGTTGATCTTGATCCTCTCTCCTTTCCTCCACATCTCGTCGTTGCTGCTGGTCCCTATCACCACGTCTTCTTTCACATTGCGCAGCCAGGTGATCATACGACCCGCACAAACGGCAAGTGCTTCGCTGCCCAGCGTATGTTACAAAAACCTGAGTCCTGAAATCTTCCATCACCACGTACGATGGAATTGGATGTCTGAGCGTCATCTTGACAGAGAATGCACCCTCAGGTATCCCCATATACTGGCCAACTGACCACCTTCCTGCAGTGATCGTATGTATTGTGCCGTATTTACACATAATGAACCGGATGTCAGATGCATCCGCCTCGAACGGCACATTCCTGATCTTAACCCATGTGTAATAGCTGGACACATCATGCAGCCTCACCGTCACAGCATGATTAACTGGTATGGCCACCTCTTGAAACTTATTCACAACTGCCTCATACACAGTCGCCGAACTAAATTTTACAAAAATCCTCTTCGTTCCGTTCAATGCAAGTCCACAAATCTCCTCTTTGGCTATTCCGTAGGTATCTCTGATGATTGCAGGCAAAAGCAACTCCATTGATGGCCCCGTTACAGCTCCACTGGTTAATACAATGCAGACTGTATTTACCCTGCACCGGCGAGCCTGCGCCATGTTGGTGAAAATAATACTGCCACCAGACAACTCCAGGGGGCAGCAGCAGCACACGTCCTCTCCACTCAAGGGTTGAGCGACGACTCTTTTAGACAAGTAGGAATTTGGGACACCTAGGTCGCAAAAAATGTCCCCCTTCGATACCTACCACTGTCATATCCACAAGTTGCTCTGGACCTATTAATTAAATGAAATATACATACACCAGGAATGCTGGTAAATATATAAATTTGTGGACTGTATATTAAAAAATGATTATATATAAATTCACATATACATAACAGAAGGAAAATATATCTTAATATCACTCACCAATTTGACTGGATATTAAGTTGTATCATACTCAGAAAAACCTCACTAACTAAATTTATGAAAACACTGGCCAGAATTATACACAAATCTAGAGAGCTTATCTGAGGTTCCTGGAGCTGTCTTGTCCAGTCGTCTGATATCTCAAGTTATGCAGGAATGCACATCCAACAATTTCGCCTCCTATTTGAGAGGTGTCAATCCAATTTTAACCTCTAGAGCACGAAAAATTCTTCCCATTATATTAACGTTGTATCCAATTCAAAACCAAGATGGCGAGTCTCCTTCTACACAGACGCAGGCTTTCCGCTTTCTATGACATAAATATTATTAAATACAGTATGGCCATCTATTTACATATAAATACTGAATTTCTGAAAAATATATACAGTATTTTCCACAACGTGTGTGAAAAACAAGATTACACAATATTATACCCGACATCAATCAAATCATTTCAATTTGCAGTAACATGTCACTTAGTACACTGTACACACCTGATGTAGAATGCCTTTATATAAAAACAAAAGAAAACTGTGCAAGCAACACTAATTAAAAACAGTTCTCATTACCCTTTCCTATCAGCAATATACACATTAATTAATTACATGTAGTACAAAAATGTTTGAGCAGTACACCCACAACCCCCCCTCCCCCCTCCCCCCCCACATCAACATATTGCACAACATACCATTGTTCATTAAACGAATAACCAACATAATTCAAACCTTGAATATAGTATTTTGTTGACTAAAAAATTTCCCTTTAGTAGAAGATATATAGATGATGTCAACATGACAAATGATGTTTAGAAAAAGAACATAAGATTGAAGTTAGTATTATGACTAACACCAAAACCCTTTATATAGTTATGAATATCGTCATCCTTGAGAACATTACACATGATATAGTTGTGGACACACATATTACATATACACATATGTAATATGGACTCACATATTACATATACACATATGTACAAAAGTTGATACGTAATATCACATGACTTATGAAAATATATATTCACAGGAAATATATCAGTGTCATACATGCCCATTAACTTACATAAGATTATAAAAATACCGAATCAATTTATTAAGCCTCCTCGCATCCCTATTATACATATTAACTAAGCACATTCAATAACAAATATTTTTGGGTAGTTCAACTACCCCCCCCCCCCATTTACCTCAGATCATCACATTGAACAACGTCATACCATTATTCACCGAACACAGAGACAAATAACCATCATAATTTAACCCCAGGACATAGTATCATGATGACAGAAAACATCTTACCAATAGTGTAATATACATACTATTATGTGTACATTAGAATTTGACATTAAGAAAATTAACACATGGTTGAACTTATTATTATGACCAACACAAAACCTGTTTATAGTTAAGAATGTCATCAGTCATGCTAACATTACTCCTGATATATTCACACACTCACTTTAACATATATATATATATGTACAGAACTTGAAGCATAATATCACATGACATATGATTTAACAATATGTCCGCAGGATTTATAACAGTGCCCTACATGCCCGGTAAAATATATAAGAATATAAAAATACCCAACCAATTTGGTGCGCCCCCCCTCGCTTCCCCATGACCACCCATGATAAAACACATCTACATGATCGACACCATGCCTAACCCTTCTAGGGCAGGGTAGGTGCCTGAGCCCGAGCCTTTAGCTCATAAGACTGTCATTCCCATTAGCCCCCTTGGGGTGGGGATGGCAGACCAGAGAGGCCTAGCTTGTGGCTAGGCCTGGGGACAGTTGGTCCCAAAGATGAGGAGGTACTTGTGCCTCCTCCCATGGGAGACTTAGGTCTCAGACACTCCCTAAAGAGGGAGCCAAGGCCGGGCCACCACTTGGACAAGGCCCGGGCCGGGAGAATACCGGCTAATCTTTACCTAACCACATCTACATTTAAAGCTTTGCCCCATCAAGAGAGTTTTCTATCTAAAATTTATGCCAGGAATACACTCATCCCCCCCCCCCATCTAGCTGAGACCTTCAACTTCTTATGACCAGAGTCTTTGGTAAGATGAGTAAGGAAGAAGGATGAGTAAGGATAGAAATATTGGGAAAGGGTGGGAGGGGGGAGAGAGGAAGGATATAAAAGGTAAGTGACACAACCACTTTGGTGCAATTTAAAAAGTGTATGTGGAATAATAAAATATTCTTGAAGGGGTATAATACTAACCCATCAGAGTCACATAGATATAACACATATATAGGTACATGACTGAATTATTGGTAGTAGATATACAAGTTGCAATTGCATTTTTTTTTTTTTTTTTTTTTTTTGGCGATTGCACAACGAATATTTAAACGACAGTCAAGGCGGTAATTGTTTGGACAGTTCGTAAAGAATTACTTAAACACAGTAGGTTCTTACAAGGTGGTGTCCCGCCATAGTAAATGTAGCATAATTTTAACAGTAGAATGTTATACAAGATATCTCCCTTATTGGGGGCGATGATTTTCTTAATAAACATAGAAGGGTTCTGGTGTTACCCAATCATCTTCATGTGCAGGGAGGTTGCTCAAGATCATTGGTCGATGGTAATCGTCTTTATGGATGAAGCGACGCAGCCTCTGTGGGAGAGTCATTCTTTGAGTCCTGTGGTATTTTCAACTTGTATAGAATGTTCTCTATCTGGCATGTAGAGTTCTTACATTGCATAGTTTCTTCTTCAGGGTGTCAATGCGTACATTTAAGGCAGTAATATCTTGTTGTACGTGTAAATCTGCCATTTTAACTCTGTCTCTCCTCCTGGTACCCGTAATAAAGCGGAGAGCTCTATTCTGGTCCCGTTGTAACCGTAGCATGTTGGTCTTTGTTGTTAATGTCATTGGGACACATGGGTATTCGAGTATAGGTCTTATTATCATTTTATACAGATGTTTTTTGACATGAGGAGCTTGATTAAATCTAAAGAGACTGTTAAGACCGGCTTTGGCTATGTTGATCTTTTTAGTTACATGAGATGTTGAGTGGAGCAGCCTGTCTATTTCATATCCCAAGATCTTGTTAGGGTTTCTAATGGCTACAGGTGTACCTCTGATGGAGATACCCCCTTTATCTTCGATGGTTGATGCAAAACATCCTATCATGCTAGCAAGAACTTTGTCAGGGTTAGTCGTAATTCTCCATTTCTTTTCCCAATTAAATGTTTGAAGAAGTTTAATATTCATTTTTTCTATGACTCTCTCATACTTGTATTTTCCTGTTACCGGAGTTGATGACACGACATGGATAACATCATCTGCAAATTGCGTTATAATTGTATCATTAAACTCTGGTTGAGGAAGGTCGTTCACATAAATGTTGAACAGAACTGGACTAAGACAAGAACCTTGTGGGACACCAGCTGTTGGTATAAAAGGCTCTGTCGACCTGCCATGAAAGGTAGGAATGATTTTTCTTTGAGTTAAGAATTTATATATTAATCTGAGAAAGGTCCAGTTATGGTCTGGTAGGTCAATAAGTTTGTATATAAGACCATCATGCCATAAGCTATCAAAAGCTTTATGAACATCTCTGGTGGCAATTAGGGCAAGATTGCCCTGATGTTTTAGACTTGCTACAGTATCGATAATAATATTTATTGCATGATGGGTACCTCTGTGTGTCCTAAAGCCAAACTGTTTTTCAGTAAAAGGTGGTTAAACTCCATATAGTAGTTCAGTCTGCTGGAAATGATTTTCTCAAGAACTTTCCAAGTGACTTCAAGTAAGGATATAGGTCTATAGTTCCCTGGTTGATGGATGTCTTTATTGGGTTTAGTCAGAAAGATCATCCTAGCAGTCTTAAAAGCCACTGGAAAATGCCCGGAGGCCAAGATGGCATTGAAGATATTAACCAAAGACTGCAATTTCTGGGTAGGAACTTTATTTGTTTCATTGTTATTCCAGAGAGACCAGGAGCTCTATTTCGCATTCTTCCAATAACTTGACTCATCTCAAGTAGTGTGATAGGTCTAGTAAGCGGGTGGGCGTCTTCAAGAGTTAATGTATCGATGGTAGGTAGTGGTTGTAGATCATCCAAGTTCTCATCTCTCCATTCATTGATGAGCTGATAGTAATTATTATTAAATCGACGACTGTTATTGTGGGAGAGAATTTTCTCCCATACATCACCCATCAAATTAGCTTGGTCCTGTGGATCAAGTTTAATCTCAACCTCTTCATCATCATCATCAGTGAATGTGTTTTGCACCTAAAAGTTGCCGAATCTTACTCCAAAATTTTTCAGGCTCTCGTTTGTACGGATTAGCTTTTAAAATTAGCAATTTCCATAAGTCACGTTTGTGATGACTAATCATGTTAAATAATTCTTGCCTCAATCTATACAGCTACTGGTGGTTGCCGCGTTTGAAGATGCCTTCGACATTCTGTTTGATAATTTCTCATACCGTCTCTAATTTCCCTCGTAGGTTTATGTTGTTGGTAGATCTTGGTGGAAGCTAATTGGCAAGTTGCATTAGTAGCATCAATTATTCGATTGTGAAGGGACCTGATCGCATCGTCGATTGCATTGTAAGGTAGATTTTCCAACGACACAATTTCATCTTCACCCAGATATGCCCTGAAGGGGTCAAATCCTAGGGTGTTAAGATTGGGTTTGAGTTACAGGTATTCTAAATGGAGAAGTTTGTAGTTGTATTATAACAGGGATGTGGTCAGATCCTACATTTCCACCAGGAGATATACGACAGTGAAAGATGTCACAGTCTCTGTTTGTCAGTACTATATCTGGTGTCCCTGGATGAGGACCAATATACGCTTTAAAGAATGGGCCTTGAAATGACAAGTTTCTGGCTGTCATGATATTAAATAGTTGTTTTCCTTTTAAGTCACCCAGTGGCCCCGGTGGCCTGGTGGCTAAAGCTCCCGCTTCACACACGGAGGGCCCGGGTTCGATTCCCGGCGGGTGGAAACATTCGACACGTTTCCATACACCTGTTGTCCTGTTCACCTAGCAGCAAATAGGTACCTGGGTGTTAGTCGACTGGTGTGGGTCGCATCCTGGGGGACAAGATTAAGGACCCCAATGGAAATAAGTTAGACAGTCTTCGATGACGCACTGACTTTCTTGGGTTATCCTGGGTGGCTAACCCTCCGGGGTTAAAAATCCGAACGAAATCTTATCTTATCTCACAGTTGAAGAGGGCAGGGTGATGAGCATTAAAATCTCCCGCTAGAATTGTTGGAATATTTCTGCGTAATATCCTATGTAGAGGAATTGACTCTATATATGGCTGTCTCGGGGGAAAATATCCAGTTCCTATCACTAGTTTTCCATGAAACGTCAGTTCTATTGCAAGAATGTTATCTTAGCATAAATATTTTTAAATGTATAACCTAATTTAACTAAGATGGCTACACCACTAAAGGGTCCTCTTGATTTCTCCACAGTAGAGTAACCACGTAACTTAATATGTTGATCAACTCTTGCAGCTGTCTCATTCAAGAGTATAATATCAGGATTGTAATTATGTAGTTCAACTTCAAGGAGGTAACGATTATTAAAGAAATGTTGAACATTAAGTTGGAAAATTGTAATCCCCATTATTTCTTGCACTTCGCTCGTGTACTGCGGTCTGAACGTCTGCAAGTAGTGTCGTGTGTGGTATCCACACTATTCCTGCTGGACTCGTCAAGGGGAGGAGGGAAGTTCTGAGTAGTTGCTTGTGTATTAAAAGTGTCACCAACCTCACTAGAGTTGGTAATATTAACAGAATCATTAGAGTCATTAGAGTCATCATCAGAAAACTGAGGTGTAATATTCCCAGTTACAGGAAGCAGAGGCTCATGAGAGTTAATGGGAGACTGTGGAGGCTCCAAGGGAAAATTTGGTAGGCAAGGTGAATTACCCTGGGAAAGTTCCTGTTCAACAGGATCAGCTGCAATAGCGGAAGAGTAAGCACCAATCTCTGGGGCATCGTTAGGGTCAGGTATTGATTCATCAGGTTGAGGGGAGTTAACCTGGGTATGCGAGCCGGGTGATCCCTGAACAAGGGATGAATTAGGCTTATTTGTATAAGTAGAGTAGGGCACATACTTCTTGTTATGAGAAGACTGGGCCATAATAACCTTAACATTATCTGGAATAGTAATGGGAGTGATCCCATTAGCCATTAACAAATCATTTGAAATCTTAGAGCAGAGTTGAATGTCACCACCTGCTATGTCTTTGGCCATCATATACATTAGTTGCGCTCTCGTCATATCCCCGGCTGAGGATACCTGAGACATGGAAGATGAGACTGAACCTTGTTGTTGCGTTTGTGTATGTTGTAGGTAGAGGGTTAGATTGGGGCACTCCAAGAGGGGCAGAATTCCAAACATTGGAACCAGTGGCAGAGACCTGAGGAGTCCCACTAGATCCAGGCAAAGCTGGGAAGGAAGTTTGGGACATTGTTGGAGGATCCTCGGGAGTGTTCTTAGAATTGGATAGTTTCTTGGCTTCTAGAATTTTCTGCATTTCCTTCTTCCTCTCAGGACAGAAACAGCATGGTGTTTTCCATTGCAGAGGACACATTTGGGCTTAGTTTTGTTATTACAATCTTTAAAAGAATGTTGGCCAGAGCATATGCTGCAGATCAGTGCTTGGCTACTGCATTTGTTGGTGGTATGACCAAATGCGTAAGATTTGTAACATTGTGTAACACTGACAAACCGCTCAAGAGAGATCTGGTCAGGTGTACATCTGGTACCAAAACATTTGAAGCCATTTTGACACACTAGTTTGGCTGCTTCAGGTGTCACAAGTATTAACTTTAATGTTACCTGGTTGTTGCCAGGTTTAGAGAATTTATATGCTTGGACAGCCTGAAATTCAGAATTCTCAGTATTAAAGTCATCAACAATTTCCTGCACTGAGCTGTCTCTCATGAAGCTGTTAATTCTGGCAACAAACACAGTTCGCTGAGCTTGATAGCTTTCAGGTGCAGTTGGGTTGATACTAAAAGTCTTCATTTTGTCTAAAACATCTTGCTTAAGCAGTTGAAGTAACTCTTCTTCAGAAGAGAGGAGAAGTACTGCTCCAGCGTGGGTTTGAAAAACATCCACTGGAGCAACAGTTGAATTCGAACAAATACATTCTAGAATTTCTTTCTTCGACTTTTGGTTGTCATCAACACGTAATCTTACTCTTATCCGCGCCATGATGTCCAGGAAGGTACATCTGGCACAGGAGTTGCTTTAACAAAAAGGATCTTTCCTTAGTGTTAGTCCTGACATCCTATGTCAGCTGACTTATGAAGGTCAGCCCCTAAGATAGCCTACCCTCGAGTGGTGAGGGGGACAGGGCCCCTAAGATAGCCTACCCTCGAGTGGTGAGGGGGACAGGGTCCCTAAGATAGCCTACCCTCGAGTGGTGAGGGAGACAGGGCCCCTAAGATAGCCTACCCTCGAGTGGTGAGGGAGACAGGGCCCCTAAGATAGCCTACCCTCGAGTGGTGAAGGGGAAAGGGCCCAAGGCAAAGATCGGCTGGATTTTAAAAAACCACACGGGCTACCGGATGGTCCAAATGCCTTGTGTTAACTCGCCAAAGCGAAGTTGCCGAAAAAGAAGAAGATAGGAAAGTCAGAAGGATAGCAATGTATGTAGTGTGTTAGTGTGTGGGCCAGTGTAGTTGTTTGTGTGAGGGAAGGATGGGATGGGGAAGAGAGGGGTGAACAAGCAAGCAAGTCACCGCCTTACCCTCTTGACGTGATGAGGCTCGAAGTGACTGCCAGCAAGTTTCCTCTCAGCTCTGGTCAAGAACTACTCAGGATAACCCAAGAAAAATCTCGAGTAACAGTGTTCAGAGTTGCTCTGATCTCGAATTACTCAGGATAACCGAAGAGCAGGAACGACAACATCATCTCTCCACGGCGGCTGGACGGCGACTCCTGTCTGTATTTGCCTGTATCTGTATCTAGCTGAGACCAATCCTCTTCAACCATTACACCATTAATTCTCGCAACCTACGCACATTCATACCTCTAACATGACTCAAGAAATCGTAATGACACGATTGCAAATAAACCATACCCCCGGCCGGGATTGAACCCGCGGTCACAGAGTCTCAAAACTCCAGCCCGTCGCGTTAGCCACTAGACCAGCTAGCCACAATAAGATTCATCCAACTAGGTATATTTCTACACCATAGGAAGGTTAGCACAGGCACCTCTGTGACCACAAATGCAAGTTTTTACAGACGAATCTCCAGCTAGCGTGGCCGTGACGAACTCTAGCTCAAGTCCCTTCACTGCCGTCAACATGACTCAAGAAATCGTAATGACCCGACCGCGGGTTCAATCCCGGCCGGGGGTATGATTCATACCTCTATACTGAACTGGAAACTCTATATCCCATCTCCTTCCATACAAGACCTCATTCCTACACTTTGTTTTATAAAAATGCCCTGTTAAAGGCCTAATTCGCACTTCCCCCTCCACCTCCCTCATAGCCCACGATATAGTAATATAATCCACAACTAAATATATGACCGCCCTTCTCACAATATCACCCACTCTCTCTATATCCAAACTCAATGCTTTCAACACCATTAACGTACCTCCTCCTACCATATCCAAGACTCTACGAAACCATAGACGTACCCTTGCTATACCCTCACAAAAATACACCACATGATATTAGTCTCCGCCTCCCCACACAAAACACAACATATGGACTGCACAACGCTCATCTGGTACAAACGTAGTTTAGTGGGTAATATCCCATGTAAAAACCTATACATAGTTTCCCGCACCCTTGACTTTAAACGTAACTTGCGAAACGCACCCCAAATACCTGCCAAATTATATAAAGGAAAGACACTCTCCCCCTCCTGGACTGGACTGCGTGTCAGCGTGCCTCGTTGTGCTCCGGGTTTTCTCGTGTTTTCACGGTCGCTCTTATGTGCTAGAACTTTAATTTGTGCCATCAATCCTATACGATACATCCCTCTAGCGCCTGGAACCAATCTTGGGCGGAAAACATTATATACCGGGTCAAAAAAGGAGAATTAGTGTGCACTACCTAGCAGAGTTTACTGCCAGAGGGGAATCATAGGCCTGAGTGCCGTGTGCAAAATAATAATAATAGAACTTTTCTTTGTCAGAGGAAAGTCTTCCTGATAACATTGTGTATACACAGTGTATAGTGTATACTACAGTGGCTCCCTAGTATACAGATGATAAAGGCTAAAGTGTCATTTGAAAACAGGTGAATTTGTAAATGAAGTGATAAGCCTATAGAGGCAGGTGCCAGAAGTCGCCAGAAACTTACCACAGGTCAGCTGTTTTTAATAATCTTCCTGGCCTGCTAGTGTACTCGCATATAATCTAGTGATACCAGTGAATAGCAGAATACAGTGTTGTAGTAGCAACTAACCAGTATTATAATGGTACTTAATGGAGTGGAGTGACTTTCATTAGTTTCTTTTTTCTTGAAATACCAGACGTATACTGTGAATTTCATATAACCTGTAGTTACCAGCGGTCGCAATATACACAACGAGAAGCAATTATTACTACAGAAAAAGCGTCCTTCCTCCAAAATTTGCACCAGTCAACTATAGTGATAATATAGCATTTATTGTGGTGGAGACGGGAAAAAACTAGAAAAGCTAGATACAGCGATTGATAAACAAGGGTTGAGGTCGACCGTTCGTCATTGTAGGAGCTGCCAGAAATCACCGGTTCTTCAACACGCAAGTTATACTTTTGTATCAATCAAATCACATATTACTCGGGTAGATAATTTCAAGTAGATCCTTCATGTGTTAGCCCAAATCACCGACCAGTATGTTTTAAATAAGGGACCCACTGATCAGATCAGATCGACTGGTCCGAACCCTTGACTGGTCCGAACCCTTGACTGGTTTCAAACGGTTTCGTTGGACAATAAAGCAGACTGTAAACGGATGGGGTTGTAGGCGCCCTTATCAAACACAAACAATAAATATAAAACAGGAGCGTACTCCAGTAAGCTGTCCTAATATACAAGTACAGTTAGAAATAGAAATACAAATAGCTAGAGCTTCATTTAAGGAGGTTATTAATAGAGTATTCAAGAGGTTGCTAGTAGAATTACAGTAAATCAACCATTCAAATTATTATGAAGCCCTGTGTAGTCTGCGGTCAATCAAACAAATGGGCTTTCACATGGATAAATTGTCATTTTTGTGGAAATTGGTGTCACGCCCCTTGTGCAGATATCCAAGAACTAGCTACAAGCAGTATCAAAACAGGGAAGTGTTTTTGGGTATGCCCAAATGAGATAAATCTGTGGACTAAAATCACAATGGTATTAAAAGAGGATAACATCAAAGCTGCTTTCATCGACAACCTGGAAGCTTTCTACAACAGATGGGAACAAAAAAAGTCTGGGCTGAATGGTACTGCCCTTGATGCTGGCCAAGTAGTCAGAAACTGTAAGGCTGGAGGTGATGTCCTGGTAGTCAGTAAATGTGGGGCTGATAGTGCTGTCCTGGGAGACAGTAATGGTGAAGCTGGAGGTGCTGTCCTGGGAGACAGTAATGGTGAAGCTGGAGATTTTGTCCAGGTAGTCGGGAATTATACGGAGGAAGGAATGCATATAAATGACCTCATGGGAGACAGGAGCCGTAGTGGGAAACAAGTGTAGTCAAAGATAAGATAAAACCAATATTGCAATCTAGAAATACCACAGGAAATAGCAAACAAGAGGACTCCACTAGCAATAGTGAGGATATATTACCAAAAACAACTGGTGGGGGCTCCATTGTTGGTGCTAGGGAGGATAGGAATAAGACAGGTAAACATGCACCAACAGGGAATACAGTCAAAGAAACCCAAGGCAAATGGAAACCAAGCCTGTGCACATACTATGCACTTGGTATCCGCAGACATGGGAAATCTGGAAAAACAGATGGGACGTGCAACTATGACTACCCTAGAAAATGCCGAGCCCATATGACAACAGGAAAATGCAAACTCCCTTCCTGTAAGCTTTTTCACCCTGAAATGTGTACCTCTTCAGTACAGGAAAGACTGTGCCAGGCACACCATCTAAAGGGGACAAAAAGATACAAAACATCCAGGCCATGGGAAAACCTGGGTAGCCACAGCCACTCAAGAGGGAGAGGTTTTTTAGTGCCAGGAAGGAAAAAAAAACTGGCAGGAAATGGCAGAAATCGTACACCAAATCCAGTCATTCCTGGAGTGGAACCACAGTCGATGGCCTCCACTCCAAACCAACAGATACAGATACTAATGCCGGAAAAAAAATCCCCCACCAGTACCGACAATACCACCAGTCCGATGACATTCTTCTTTGCAAATATACAGGGTCTAAAGCCAGCAACAAACAACAAAATACCTTTCATCCGTGGACTGCTTGCAGAGGCAAAGGCAATGTTCGCGGCTTTCACTGAGACCCACATAAAGGATCACTTGGACAACGAAATATGGATCCCAGGTTACAACCTATACAGATGTGACATAGTGAACAGGCAAAAGGGAGGTGTTGGCCTGTACATTGCAGAGTCACTTGTTTGCACAGAACTGCTTAATTCCTCAAATGATGTAGTGGAAGTTATAGCAGTAAAGATCGAGAACCAAAACCTAGTCATTGTGGTAGTCTACAAGCCTCCGGATGCAACATCCCAGCAATTCCAGGAACAGCTGTTAAAAATTGACCACTGTCTGGAAAGTCTTCCAGCTCCTGCACCCAACATCTTGCTCCTGGGGGATTTCAACTTAAGGCACCTAAAATGGAGGAATATAGCAAATAATATTGTTGCAGTAATAACACCAGGAGGCAGCTCTGACGAGAACTCACACTCACACGAGCTTTTAAATCTCTGCACAAAATTCAATTTAAACCAGCAAATAATAGAGCCTACTAGACTGGAGAATACACTAGACCTCATCTTCACTAACAATGATGATGTGATACGAAATGTCACCATATCAAAAACAATATACTCTTATCACAACATAATTGAGGTTCAGACATGTATGCGCGGAGCCCCAGACCGACATAATGAGATTAGTCATAAGGGAGCATTCACCAAATTCAACTTCAATAACAAAAACATAAAGTGGGACCAAGTAAACCAAGTCCTAACCGATATAAGCTGGGAAGATAGACTAAGCAACACAGACCCCAACTTATGCCTAGAACAGATTAACTTGGTGGCACTCGATGTATGCACAAGGCTTATTCCTCTAAGAAAAAGAAGGAGTAGATGTAAAATAGAAAGAGACAGGCGCTCCCTTTACATGCGACGGAAAAGAATAACAGAGCGGCTAAAAGAGGCCAATATATCTGAAATGCGTAGGGAGACACTGGTCAGAAAAATAGCAAGCATCAAACTCAAGCTAAAGGAATCTTATAGGAGTCAGGAATCGCGGGAAGAACTAAAAGCCATAAATGAAATCGAAAGAAACCCAAAGTATTTCTTCTCCTATGCCAAATCAAAGTCGAGAACAACGCCCAGTATTGGGCCCCTACTTAAACAAGATGGGTCCTGAAAGTTAAGACACTTGTGCAACATCTGGTTATCTTTATTGTAAACGTTTCGCCATCCAGTGGCTTTATCAATACAAATTCTTGGACATAATTAGAAAACAGAAGAACTATATACAAAAGATGAGGTAATCAGTCCCTCAGCCTTGGAGGTGGTGTTTACAACACCGTGGTTGTAGAGATTCTGAAGCACAGGTAAGGAGACTGGAGCTTATATAGGCGTCAGTGAAGAGAGACGTGTAGCAGACGAGGGCATAGTCACTGGTAGGCGGGATTCCCCAGTGGAAGTAGGTCCTTCCCAAATTGATGGGCTAGTTATAGAAGTCGTGAAGAAGGTCATATAGATGTCCTCTGAATCAAGATACCATGATGTTGCAGTGCCTGACAAGTTGTGCAAGACAGGTATACAATACCGACAAGATGAAAGTTAAGACACTTGTGCAACATCTTGTCGGTATTGTATACCTGTCTTGCACAAGATGGGTCCTACACAGATGACAGCAAGGAAATGAGTGAGCTATTCAAGTCCCAATATGACTCAGTTTTTAGCAAGCCGCTAACCAGACTGAGAGTCGAAGATCAAAATGAATTTTTTATGAGAGAGCCACAGAATTTGGTTAACACAAGCATATCTGATGTTATCCTGACGCCAAATGACTTCGAACAGGCGGTAAATGACATGCCCATGCACTCTGCCCCATTGCCAGACTCATGGAACTCCGTGTTCATCAAGAACTGCAAGAAGCCCCTATCACGAGCCTTTACCATCCTATGGAGAGGGAGCATGGACACGGGGGTCGTCCCACAGTTACTAAAAACAATAGACATAGCCCCACTCCACAAAGGGGGCAGTAAAGCAACAGCAAAGAACTACAGACCGATAGCACTAACATCCCATATCATAAAAATCTTTGAAAGGGTCCTAAGAAGCAAGATCACCACCCATCTAGAAACCCATCAGTTACACAACCCAGGGCAACATGGGTTTAGAGCAGGTCGCTCCTGTCTGTCTCAACTTTTGGATCACTACGACAAGGTCCTAGATGCACTAGAAGACAAAAAGAATGCAGATGTAGTATATACAGACTTTGCAAAAGTCTTCAACAAGTGTGACCATGGCGTAATAGCGCACAAAATGCGTGCTGAAGGAATAACGGGAAAAGTCGGTCGATGGATCTATAATTTCCTCACTAACAGAACACAGAGAGTAGTAGTCAACAGAGTAAAGTCCGAGGCAGCTACGGTGAAAAGCTCTGTTCCACAAGGCACAGTACTCGCTCCCATCTTGTTCCTCATCCTCATATCTGACATAGACAAGGATGTCAGCCACAGCACCGTGTCTTCCTTTGCAGATGACACCCGAATCTGCATGACAGTGTCTTCCATTGCAGACACTGCAAGGCTCCAGGCGGACATCAACCAAATCTTTCAGTGGGCTGCAGAAAACAATATGAAGTTCAACGATGAGAAATTTCAATTACTCAGATATGGTAAACATGAGGAAATTAAATCTTCATCAGAGTACAAAATAAATTCTGACCACAAAATAGAGCGAAACACCAACGTCAAAGACCTGGGAGTGATCATGTCGGAGGATCTCACCTTCAAGGACCATAACATTGTATCAATCGCATCTGCTAGAAAAATGACAGGATGGATAATGAGAACCTTCAAAACTAGGGATGCCAAGCCCATGATGACACTCTTCAGGTCACTTGTTCTATCTAGGCTGGAATATTGCTGCACACAAACAGCACCTTTCAAGGCAGGTGAAATTGCTGACCTAGAAAATGTACAGAGAACCTTCACGGCGCGCATAACGGAGATAAAACGCCTCAATTACTGGGAGCGCTTGAGGTTCCTGAACCTGTATTCCCTGGAACGCAGGCGGGAGAGATACATGATTATATACACCTGGAAAATCCTAGAGGGACTAGTACCGAACTTGCACACGAAAATCACTCACTACGAAAGCAAAAGACTTGGCAGACGATGCAATATCCCCCCAATGAAAAGCAGGGGTGTCACTAGCACGTTAAGAGACCATACAATAAGTGTCAGGGGCCCGAGACTGCTCAACTGCCTCCCAGCATAAGGGGGATTACCAACAGACCCCTGGCAGTCTTCAAGCTGGCACTGGACAAGCACCTAAAGTCGGTTCCTGACCAGCCGGGCTGTGGCTCGTACGTTGGTTTGCGTGCAGCCAGCAGTAACAGCCTGGTTGATCAGGCTCTGATCCACCAGGAGGCCTGGTCACAGACCGGGCGGCGGGGGCGTTGACCCCCGGAACTCTCTCCAGGTAAACTCCAGGTAAACTCCTCCATCACCTCATTACCCCTCACAGTCCTCCCCAAAACTCGCACCAACACTTTTCCCAGTATGCTCACCCACAATAAATATCTCACCATACACATACACTCCTCCACTTCGCTAACCCCCCTCCCCCACCATTGCCTCACATCATCCATAACCTCACTCACCCTAACACCCTGATCCCCACCCAACCGTATATAACTATGTTTCACATACATGCTTTTCAGTCTACTTCACAGTGGAATTAATCCTAATCCTTCCCTCCCCAATGATGTTGTCACAATTGTCTGCTTAAGCCAATGATAACAATATCCCCAAATAAAACACATTACCTTCTTCTGCACCAACCTCTCATCATTCTTCATCAACGGATAAACCACTGCCACATGGCACAACTTAGGATAAATGATTGTAGTTATAACTATGACCCTCTGATGGATCGTCAGCCCACTCGTCCGTATTCCCCCCAATCTCCTTAGTACTCCTTGCACGACCCTTACGGAGTTGGCCTCTCTAGCTTCCTGCCTTTAATTTGATCTACTACCTGCCAACTATACTTTTGTCCCAAGTTCCCTCCCACCCATGAACCAACCTCTAACAATTTAGACTTAACTTCATTAAGACACATATCTGTTGCCCTGCTAAATATCTCAACGATGCGACCTACATTCCTTAATCCCTCCTCTCCCCCAACTAAAACCGTCGTGTCGTCAACATACCCAACTATACCAGGAGCACCCCTCTGCCATACCCCCCCTTCACCCACCCCAACATTAATCACCCTATATAAAGGATCTCGTAAACATGCAAATAGGATCTGAGACATGGGGCATCCCTGTCTCAGTCCCCTACCCATACTAACTACCTTCCCCACACGTCCATTGATTTGCACCTGTAGTACTGCACCTTTGTATAATGTTTCGGCCCATCGGACAATTTCCTCGCCAAAACCCATGCGCCTCATTATTATCCATAATGTCTCTCGCTCTACACAATCATAAGCAACCTTCCAGTCCAAAGCAAGTACACCCCCTCCACTCTTCCTACGATCATTTATATAGACCTTTATCCTCCCATGTCCACTAAACATTGACCGCCCCGGCACACCCATTTCTCCCTTATCTATAACCCTCCCAATAACACTACGTAACTTATTACGTAAAACCCTTGCAAACAATTTATAATCACCTCACATTAAAGATAAATCCCTATAATCCAGGTTGCAATTTATTTATTTTATTTATTTATTAATTTGAACATGATACATAGAGGTACAAGGAAATACAGTGGTTAAGTGTAACAAGCCAAAGCCCCTTGTGTGCAGAGCATTATGGGCAGGCTTAAAATTAACTTAAGATTAACTAAGCAATGATATATTCAGTGGTAAACATTGTTGTAAACAGTTAACAATTAAGCACAAATGAGTATTTCAAAGACAGGTCATATGGTCATTTACTGTGTTGCACTTCCCCCTTCGGAATCATGACAACGACCCCTGTTAGTTGCGTCATACCCATACATCCCTTCACCTTCATTTCATTTAACAAATGCACCAAGCATTCCTTCAAGACATCCCAGTTACTTAAATAAGAATAATTTGGAATGCCATCAATCCCTGGTGTCTTCCTCAGACTCATCTCCTGTAATGCCTTCAACTCCTCATCTTCACTTATGGGCCCCTCTATCTCCACCCTGTCTTCTGTTTCCAGGGTTCGTGATATCCCTTCCTCCATAATATGCAAGTCCCCCATCTTCCTATTACCCCCTCTCATATATATCTCAAACCGTTTATCTGCAAAACCACTCATACCTTCAGTCGTTACTAACCGCTGACCCACCGTGTACCCACCCACGTCCTGATGTGCCTCTAATTTTAACATATCCATTTTATTTTGCCGGATCTTTAATCGCCGCAGAACACAAGCTGATGGCTTATCACTCCATAAAACCTCCTCCAACCCACCCCTTAATCTCTCACCGTCAAACCGTGCATTCTGCATCTCCAGCAATTGCGTCTTTATACCATCAATCTCTGAAACCGGATATACTCCACGACAACCTTCATAACACTGTTTTAACTGACCCTCCAAATATCTTCGTAATCCATATTTCCATTGTCTGACCTCCCTTCCTTTCCTCATATAAAAACTACGGATCCCCTATTTAGCACATTGCTCCCACCACAGTAATATATCACCTCCCAGCTTTCCTTTATTCCATTCATTTCTCCACCATTCCTCAAAACTAAGTCCACCCTCCATATCCTCTAACAAACTTACATTTAGTTTCCAATAACTCATAAAACGTTTCGGCAAATCGCCCCATCCCACGTCGACAACCACCCCACTATGATCCGAAAAAACATTTACATTTTCCATGTTATTAACTTGTATCCCAGGAGAGACATAAATGCGGTCCAAGCGTGCCGCATAACCACTCTTCACATAAGTATGCTCCACCACTCGCCCCTCCCGACTCTCTACATCCACTAAGCCGACTCCCCTTAATACATCCCGTAGGACTCCCAACACACACCCGGCTCCTCTCGGCTCCACATCCTTCCTACGGATCACATAATTCCAGTCCCCCCCAAATAATGTATATATAGGAAGCCCTCGCATATGATAAATAAGAACGTGGTATGGTTTGTTTGCAATCGTGTCATTACGATTTAGTGAGTCATCCCTCACAGAATCTTCCTTAACGCGCCTATTGCTGTCTGCAGGCATATAAACACTTACGAAACACACAAGACCCCCCCTCCATGTCCCATCCACCCTTACTAGTCTCCCTTCCCCCCTTCCCAGTGTAACATTTGAAGTGGACTGGTTTCCGCAATTAAAACAGCAGCACCTCCCTTGAGTTTACCTGTATACCCCGTCAACTAATAAATCCCGACCCAACTTAAAATTATGCTCTTGTAAAACGATGACCTGTACCCCATATCGCTTTAAAAAGGCACTGAACATCCTCCTCTTCACTTCGGCCGTGAGGCCATTTATATTCAATGTTAAACACTTAAAAACGCTAAAGGGGCTTACCAATCGATCTCTTACCATGTGTTTCTTTACGTTTTTGGTCAATATTCTTTTCACTATGCCCGTTCCTAGTCACGTCTTTGTCCTTCCCCTTACCCCTCCCCCTTCCCCCCGTGAGTTTCCTAGTCACATCCACTGTTTGCTTTTTACCCGAACGTTGTGCAGGCGTAAGGATATCGTCACTGTCCGAGGCAACTGCCTCCCACTTACGTGAAGCCGCAACAGTGATCATCTCATTCGGACTGTCTTCCTTGTGTATTTCAACCACAGTTTCACAAAGTACCTGTGGTTGCCCATCCCTTCTACTCACATTGCCTCCCTCATGTACTTCTCCCTGATCCATATGTTGCCCATCCAAGCCTATATTCAGCGTTCCTTCCTCATGCTGATCACCCAAAAATTCCTGTATAACATTATGGCACCCAACACTTCACTACCCGAATCCACTTGTTCCACCTCTTGCTCCATACATATTTTCTCAACGACCTGCGTTACCTCCGGTAACGTAGCACACTCCACCGGATTGTCATTCACAATCTCGCTCCACGTCCTACGTGCCCGAATATGCTCTCCTGTAGACTGGGACTTCACCTCTCTTTCCTTTTCCACTCTTGTCCCTGCTCCCTGTGTCCCGGTCGACGAGCGTCGTGGACACTGTGCAGCCACATGTTCAAATGCACCACACAATCGACAGGTTCTCCTTTGTCCGGCATATGTGACATGAGGCCTGGTCACAGACCGGGCCGCGGGGGCGTTGACCCCCGGAACTCTCTCCAGGTATACCTGAGTTTTAAAATCACTCAAAACCACAAATGAAGGTATGGATCGCCACAAGGACATTTTGAAAGATCCCTCACGCAGTCCCGCATACATACCATCTGACCATCTTCCAATCGTTGCTTGATGTATTACTCCATATTCCTCAAACGACGCTTTGATGTCTTCTTCATCCGCCTCAAAGGGACATTCCGTGATTTTACCCAAGTATAATACTTAGACAGGTCCCTCATTCGTATTTCCAAACCAGGGTTAACCGTCATACACACATCCTGGTACTGGTCCACCATCTAGTCATACGTCACAGTCTTCACGAATATCCTACTTGAAACATTTAAGGCAGCGCCGTACAGATCTTCATTGTTATTCCATATGTATCTCGTAAGATAGCAGACAGAAGAACAGATGCATTCGTGTTATACACCGCACCTTTCAGCGCCATTGGTACACTAAGAGAAAACACCATAAGTGTCCGGGGCCCAAGACTGTTCAACAGCCTCCCATCAAGCATTAGGGGAATTGCCAATAAACCCCTGGCTGCCTTCAGCCGGATCAGCCGGTATGTGGCTCGTACGTTGGACTGCGTGCGGCCAGCAGTAACAGCCTGGTTGATCAGGCCCTAATCTAATGTGACGTTTTACTGTAGCAACGTTTCGCTCTCCAGGAGCTTGACAAATGTTTGGATTTTTTCCCTCTAATCGTATTTATTTTTCATTTGCTTAGAGATACAAGTATCAAAACACAACCAATTTAGAATCTTCAATCAACTGACAAAAATATTTAGCATATCAGAATAACAATTGATTTTGACAAATGTGATATATTCATTCGACTCTCAGTTTATTAATTTTTTCAGCAGAAAAGTTTACATGACGAGTATGCAAATTTTTCAAAATTATTTAAATGCATAGCTTCATAAATTTATCTAAATTACATTTCAAAAAACTGAAGTGAATCACATACATTTTTCAGTGTTCACTAACGTAATTTTTAGTTTTAAAAAAGTAATGAAACCGAAAATAATAGAGCACCAGCTCTTACAATAGTGAACTATTCCACAATAAATGTAAATTACCAGAAAGTGTCTCTATTTCCGGTTAAAACTCTACTTTTTGGCGTAGTTTTGTTAAAAAATTCTGGACCTTTAGGCGAGAAGCTTCACACAATAGACGCAGGTAAAAACAACCACGACACAGGGCACAACCACCTTACGTACCACACGCAACACACCATCTGCCGTCAGTCTGATAAACTGCTTACGACGCCATGGACGAACATGTACGGTAGCCTCAGTGTCCAGAGCCTCCACCATGACGTGTACCATGATGATAACGAAGAGGAGAAGCGTACAGAAGATGAACCACACGTCAATCATCTTAACATAAGCAGTCTGAGGCAGTGATGAGGAGGTCTGGTTGAAGAATGTATACAGCACCAGTAGAGTCGTCAGACTCACACTAAGCCGAACCTGTTAATAACTATATATATATATATATGTCGTGCCGAATAGGCAGAACTTGCGATCTTGGCTTAAATAGCAACGCTCATCTTGCCATATAGGACAAGAGAAAATTTGTGTATGCAATAATTTCGCCAAAATCATTGTCAACCTAGCGAAAAAAAATATATTTCACTGTGTTTGTTTATTATTTAATTATTGTAAACAAATCTAAAATATATTTAGTTGGGTTAGGCTAAAATAAATTATTCTTGTTATAATAAGGTTAGGTAAGTTCTCTAAGATTCTATTGGAGCAAAATTAAAAATTTTTACATTAACATTAATGAAAAAATATCTTTAAACGTATAAGAGAAAATTTTAGAAAGGACTTAATTTTAAATGAGTTCTTATTGACAAGTTTTACATCTTCGGCACGACATATATATATATATATATATATAGATATATATATATATATATATATATATATATATATATATATATATATATATATATATATATTTATTATCACACTGGCCGATTCCCACCAAGGCAGGGTGGCCCGAAAAAGAAAAACTTTCACCATCATTCACTCCATCACTGTCTTGCCAGAAGGGTGCTTTACACTACAGTTTTTAAACTGCAACATTAACACCCCTCCTTCAGAGTGCAGGCACTGTACTTCCCATCTCCAGGACTCAAGTCCGGCCTGCCGGTTTCCCTGAATCCCTTCATAAATGTTACTTTGCTCACACTCCAACAGCACGTCAAGTATTAAAAACTATTTGTCTCCATTCACTCCTATCAAACACGCTCACGCATGCCTGCTGGAAGTCCAAGCCCCTCGCACACAAAACCTCCTTTACCCCCTCCCTCCAACCTTTCCTAGGCCGACCCCTACCCCGCCTTCCTTCCACTACAGACTGATACACTCTTGAAGTCACTCTGTTTAGCTCCATTCTCTCTACATGTCCGAACCACCTCAACAACCCTTCCTCAGCCCTCTGGACAACAGTTTTGGTAATCCAGCACTTCCTCCTAACTTCCAAACTACGAATTCTCTGCATTATATTCACACCACACATTGCCCTCAGGCATGACATCTCCACTGCCTCCAGCCTTCTCCTCACTGCAACATTCATCACCCATGCTTCACACCCATATAAGAGCGTTGGTAAAACTATACTCTCATACATTCCCCTCTTTGCCTCCAAGGACAAAGTTCTTTGTCTCCACAGACTCCTAAGTGCACCACTCACCCTTTTCCCCTCATCAGTTCTATGATTCACCTCATCTTTCATAGACCCATCCGCTGACACGTCCACTCCCAAGTATCTGAATACATTCACCTCCTCCATACTCTCTCCCTCCAATCTGATATCCAATCTTTCATCACCTAATCTTTTTGTTATCCTCATAACCTTACTCTTTTCTGTGTTCACTTTTAATTTTCTTCTTTTGCACACCCTACCAAATTAACCCACCAATCTCTGCAACTTCTCTTCAGAATCTCCCAAGAGCACCGTGTCATCAGCAAAGAGCAACTGTGACAACTCTCACTTTATGTGTGATTCTTTATCTTTTAACTCCACACCTCTTGCCAAGACCCTCGCATTTACTTCTCTTACAACCCCATCTATAAATATATTAAATAACCACGGTGACATCACACATCCTTGTCTAAGGCCTACTTTTACTGAGAAATAATTTCCCTCTTTCCTACATACTCTAACTTGAGCCTCACTATCCTCATAAAAACTCTTCACTGCTTTCAGTAACCTACCTCCTACACCATACACCTGTAACATCTGCCACATTGCCCCCCTGTCCACCCTGTCATACGCCTTTTCCAAATCCATAAATGCCACAAAGACCTCTTTAGCCTTATCTAAATACTGTTCACTTATATGTTTCACTGTAAACACCTGGTCCACACACCCCCTACCTTTCCTAAAGCCTCCTTGTTCATCTGCTATCCTGTTCTCCGTCTTACTCTTAATTCTTTCTTTCAGTAATAACTCTACCATACACTTTACCAGGTATACTCAACAGACTTATCCCCCTATAATTTTTGCACTCTCTTTTGTCCCCTTTGCCTTTATACAAAGGAACTATGCATGCTCTCTGCCAATCCCTAGGTACCTTACCCTCTTCCATACATTTATTAAATAATTGCACCAACGACTCCAAAACTATATCCCCACCTGCTTTTAACATTTCTATCTTTATCCCATCAATCCCGGCTGCCTTACCCCCCTTTCATTTTACCTACTGCCTCACGAACTTCCCCCACACTCACAACTGGCTCTTCCTCACTCCTACAAGATGTTATTCCTCCTTGCCCTATACACGAAATCACAGCTTCCCTATCTTCATCAACATTTAACAATTCCTCAAAATATTCCCTCCATCTTCCCAATACCTCTAACTCTCCATTTAATAACTCTCCTCTCCTATTTTTAACTGACAAATCCATTTGTTCTCTAGGCTTCCTTAACTTGTTAATCTCACTCCAAAACTTTTTCTTATTTTCAACAAAATTTGTTGATAACATCTCACCCACTCTCTCATTTGCTCTCTTTTTACATTGTTTCACCACTCTCTTAACCTCTCTCTTTTTCTCCATATACTCTTCCCTCCTTGCATCACTTCTACTTTGTAAGAACTTCTCATATGCTAACTTTTTCTCCCTTACTACTCTCTTTACATCATCATTCCACCAATCGCTCCTCTTCCCTCCCACACCCACTTTCCTGTAACCACAAACTTCTGCTGAACACTCTAACACTACATTTTTAAACCTACCCCATACCTCTTCGACCCCATTTCCTATGCTCTCATTTGCCCATCTATCCTCCAATAGCTGTTTATATCTTACCCTAACTGCCTCCTCTTTTAGTTTACAAATCTTCACCTCTCTCTTCCCTGATGCTTCTATTCTCCTTGTATCCCATCTACCTTTTACTCTCAGTGTAGCTACAACTAGAAAGTGATCTGATATATCTGTGGCCCCTCTATAAACATGTACATCCTGAAGTCTACTCAACAGTCTTTTATCTACCAATACATAATCCAACAAACTACTGTCATTTCGCCCTACATCATATCTTGTATACTTATTTATCTTCTTTTTCTTAAAATATGTATTACCTATAACTAAACCCCTTTCTATACAAAGTTCAATCAAAGGGCTCCCATTTTCATTTACACCTGGCACCCCAAACTTACCTACCACACCCTCTCTAAAAGTTTCTCCTACTTTATCATTCAGATCCCCTACCACAATGACTCTCACTTGGTTCAAAGGCTCCTATACATTCACTTAACATCTCCCAAAATCTCTCTCTCTCCTCTACATTCCTCTCTTCTCCAGGTGCATACACGCTTATTATGACCCACTTTTCGCATCCAACCTTTACTTTAATCCACATAATTCTTGAATTTACACATTCATATTCTCTTTTCTCCTTCCATAACTGATCCTTCAACATTACTGCTACCCCTTCCTTTGCTCTAACTCTCTCAGATACTCCAGATTTAATCCCATTTATTTCCCCCCACTGAAACTCCCCTACCCCCTTCAGCTTTGTTTCGCTTAGGGCCAGGACATCCAACTTCTTTTCATTCATAACATCAGCAATCATCTGTTTCTTGTCATCCGCAATACATCCACGCACATTCAAGCATCCCAGTTTTATAAAGTTTTTCTTCTTCTCTTTTTTAGTAAATGTCTACAGGAGAAGGGGTTACTAGCCCATTGCTCCCGGCATTTTAGTCGCCTCATACGACACGCATGGCTTACGGAGGAAAGATTCTTTTCCACTTCCCCATGGACAATAGAAGAAATAAGAACAAGAGCTATTTAGAAAAAGGAGAAAAACCTAGATGTATGTATACATACATGCATGTGCGTGTCTGTGAAGTGTGACCAAAGTGTAAGTAGGAGTAGCAAGATATCCCTGTTATCTAGAGTGTTTATGAGACCGAAAAAGAAACCAGCAATCCTACCATCATGCAAAACAGTTACAGGTTTCTGTTTCACAGTCATCTGACAGGACGGTAGTACTTCCCTGGGTGGTTGCTGTCTACCAACCTACTTCCTATATATCATTATCATTATCATTATCACACTGGCCGATTCCCACCATGGCAGGGTGGCCCGAAAAAAAAACTTTCACCATCTTTCACTCCATCACTGTCTTGCCAGAAGGGTGCTTTACACTACAGTTTTTAAACTGCAACATTAACACCCCTCCTTCAGAGTGCAGGCACTGTACTTCCCATCTCCAGGACTCAAGTCCGGCCTGCCGGTTTCCCTGAATCCCTTCATAAATGTTATTTTGCTCACACTCCAACAGCACGTCAAGTATTAAAAACCATTTGTCTCCATTCACTCCTATCAAACACGCTCACGCATGCCTGCTGGAAGTCCAAGCCCCTCGCACACAAAACCTCCTTTACCCCCTCCCTCCAACCCTTCCTAGGCCGACCCCTACCCCGCCTTCCTTCCACTACAGACTGATACACTCTTGAAGTCATTCTGTTTCGCTCCATTCTCTCTACATGTCCGAACCACCTCAACAACCCTTCCTCAGCCCTCTGGACAACAGTTTTGGTAATCCCGCACCTCCTCCTAACTTCCAAACTACGAATTCTCTGCATTATATTCACACCACACATTGCCCTCAGACATGACATCTCCACTGCCTCCAGCCTTCTCCTCGCTGCAACATTCATCACCCACGCTTCACACCCATGTAAGAGCGTTGGTAAAACTATACTCTCATACATTCCCCTCTTTGCCTCCAAGGACAAAGTTCTTTGTCTCCACAGACTCCTAAGTGCACCACTCACTCTTTTTCCCTCATCAATTCTATGATTCACCTCATCTTTCATATATATATATATATATATATATATATATATATATATATATATATATATATATATATATATATATATATATATATATATATATATATATCAAGTCGGCCGTCTCTCACCGAGGCAGGGTGACCCAAAAAGAAAATACTTTCATCAATCAACACTTTCACCTCACTCACACATAATCACTGTTTTTGCAGAGGTGTTCAGAACAGAACAGTTTAGAAGCATATACGTATAAAGATACACAACATATCCCTTCAAACTGCTAATATATCGAACCCCTCCTTTAAAGTGCAGGCATTGTACTTCCCATTTCCAGGACTCGAGTCCGGTTATATAAAAATAACCTGTTTCTCTGAATCCCTTCACTAAATATTACCCTGCTCACACTCCAACAGATCGTCAGGTCCGAAATACCACTCGTCTCCATTCACTTTTATCGAATACGCTCATGCACGCCTGCTGGAAGTCCAAGCCCCTCGCCCACAAAACCTCCCTTACCCCTTCCTTCCAACCTTTTCGAGGACGACCCCTACCCTTCCTTCCCCCTACAGATTTTTACGCTCTCCATGTCATTCTACTTTGATCCATTCTCTCTAAATGACCAAACCACTTCAACAACCCCTGTTTAGCCCTCTGACTAATACTTTTATTAACTCCACACCTTCTCCTGATTTCCACACTCCGAATTTTCTGCATAATGTCCTTAGACAGGACATCTCCACTGCTTCCAACCGCCTCCTCGCTGCTGCATTCACAACCCAAGCTTCACACCCATATAAGAGTGTTGGTACTACTATACTTTCATTCATTCCCTACTTTGCTTCCATAGATAACATTTTTTGCCTCCACATATACCTCAATGCACCACTCACATTTTTCTTTCATCAATTCTATGATTAACCTCAACCTTCATAAATCCATCCGCTGACACGTCAACTCCCAAATATCTGAAAACATTCACTTCTTCCATACTCCTCCTCCCCAATTTGATATCCAATTTTTCTTTATCTAAATCATTTGATACCCTCATCACCTTACTCTTTTCTATGTTCACTTTCAACTTTCTACCTTTACACACACTCCCAAATTCGTCCACTAACCTCAGCAATTTTTCTTTAGGATCTCCCATAAGCACAGTATCATCAGCAAAAAGTAACTGTGTCACTTAACATTTTGTATTTGATTCCCCATAATTTAATCCCACCCCTCTCCCGAACACCCTAGCATTTACTTCTTTTACAACCCCATCTATAAATATATTAAACAACCATGGTGACATTACACCTCCCTGTCTAAGACCTACTTTTACCAGGAAGTAGTCTCCCTCTCTTCTACACACCCTAACCTGAGCTTCACTATCTTCGTAAAAACTCTTTATAGCATTTAGTAACTTACCACCTATTCCATATACTTGCAACATCTGCCACATTGCTTCCTTATCCACTCTATCATATGCCTTTTCTAAATCCATAAATGCAATAAAAACTTCCCTACCTTTATCTAAATACTGTTCACATATATGCTTCAATGTAAACACTTGATCTACACATTCTCTACCCACTCTGAAGCCTCCTTGCTCATCCGCAATCCTACATTCTGTCTTACCTCTAATTCTTTCAATTATAACCCTACCGTACACTTTTCCTGGTGATAAATTAGACACATGTGCAACTCTTGGGTATCTTTATTAAGGAAACGTTTCGCCACACAGTGGCTTCGTCAGTCCATACACAGGAGAAGCTTGAAGAATAGGAGGAGAATGAGGTAATCAGTCCCTCAACCTTGAGTCGATGTGGTCAGTCCATCAATCTTGAGTAGATTGATGACTGACCACATCGACTCAAGGTTGAGGGACTGATTACCTCATTCTCCTCCTATTCTTCAAGCTTCTCCTGTGTATGGACTGATGAAGCCACTGTGTGGCGAAACGTTTCCTTAATAAAGATACCCAAGAGTTGCACATGTGTCTAATTTATCAACGTGTCGGTTCTGTGAACCATTCATCTACAACTTTTCCTGGTATACTCAGTAAACTTATTCCTCTATAATTTTTACAATCTCTTTTGTCCCCCTTCCCTTTATATAAAGGGACTATACATGCTCTCTGCCAATCCCTAGGTACCTTCCCCTCTTTCATACATTTATTAAACAAAAATACCAACCACTCCAACACTATATCCCCCCCTGCTTTTAACATTTCTGTCATGATCCAGTCAGTTCCAGCTGCTTTACCCCCTTTCATTCTACGTAATGCCTCACGTACCTTCCCCACACTCACATCCTGTTCTTCACTCCTAAAATATGATATACCTTCCTGGCCAGTGCATCAAATTACCGCCTCCCTTTCTTCGTCGACATTTAAAAGTTCCTCATAATATTCTCGCCATCTACCCAAAACCTCCATCTCCCCATCTACTAACTCTCCTACTCTGTTTTTAACTGACAAATCCATTCGTTCTCTAGGCTTTCTTAACTTGTTTAACTCACTCCAAATTGTTTTTCTTATTTTCATTAAAATTTCTTGACAGTGCCTCTCCCACTATCATCTGCTCTCCTTTTGCACTCTCTCACCACTCTCTTCACCTTTCTTTTACTCTCCATATACTATACTCTTCTTATGGCTTGATGTCTTAAGTCTGCCAACTGAATCAAAGTTGAGACGTGAGTCGTCGGTATTTTTTTTCACCACTATATCAGTTTTATCCTCATGATGCATACTTAAAAATGTGTTACTCCTTTTATTTAATTCATGAACTTATTCGAAGATATTAATTATTAATAATTTAGTACGTGTATTTGAATTAATTTAGATTTTGAAATTTTGAAATGTCCCTTAACCTTTTGATTGTGCCTGATATAACTATTAACAATACGTCATTACAAACTTTCATATCTTCACAGTACGGTTGTTAATAGTTCTCTTAATATCTCGTTACTTGTTAAATTCGTTGCTTGACCCGACGTTAAATATTTAGGTACCCATGTTTAAGGCAGAAGAAAAACCTTTGTAAATGTTTGACAAGATAAAATAATACCTGACTAACATAATCTAACCTAAAATTTAATATCTAAATAAAATCAAAGTAACAGGTTCAACTTCACTCTTAAGGCCGATTATGTCCAGTTTGACTGTTAATTAAAGTAGATTGTAACCAGTAACCACAGGATAAAAACCAATGGATTGGTGCTAAATACAGTTAGTTCTGAATATATTTCTTTTCCAAATATCACTTTTTGATTTCGAAAATGCTTTAGTGCATTTTATTTATTCATAAAAAAAATCAGTATTCTTTAAATCTGTAAAATAATATACGATATAATATATGTAATATTTTATATTGGTAGCTAGCGGCTACTTATTACCGAGGTTTCGTTATGAAACAAGAACCACAGAATCTTTCATAATATAACGTAGACTCGGTAGCGCTAACAGAAACTTTCCATATCTACAAAACACCATTTTTGTTTTTAAAGACATCGGCCGTTTCCCACCGAGGCAGGGTGACCCAAAAAGAAAGAAAAATACTTTCAATACTCAAGTTTCACCATTACCTTCAAGTAATCATTGGAGTTAAACTTACATCAAGTTTGTGTACATCGACGAAGAGAGTTGAGTAGCCAGTGATCATGAGTACGACAGATGGCAGGTAGATGTTGAGTACTATCAGTGTTGACCGACGCCTCAGAATACAACCAATCTGTGAGGGAGAGACGAACTGGTCACTTGTGCTTTACCTGGAGAAGGTTTGGGGGGTCAACGCCCCCGCGGCTCGGTCTGACACCAGGCCTCGTGGTGGATCAGGATGTGATCAACCAGGCTGTTACTTCTGGCCGCACGCAAACTAACGTACGAACCATAGCCAGGTTGGTCAGGTACTGACTTAAGGTGCCTGTCCAGCACCTTGAAGACAGCCAGGGGTCTATTGATAATTCCCCTTATGTATGCTGGGACGCAATTGAACAGTCTTGGGCCCTGGACACTTGTGTTAGACTATTTGATATTGATATCGTCTTATGGATTATGTACTAGATGAGATTTACTGTTACAGAACTTAAATTTCCTATGTAAAAGTGAGACAAAAATATTTTAACGGAGTCTCTATAAAGCCTATATGTATTTTTAATGAAGCCTGAGATCTAAATATGCCTCAGAGGCCCATTTAGAAACCTCCAGTTTACTGAATTAGATATGAGATTTCTAAGTCTGTTATTGATTTTGAAATATTGTTAATCGTAGATGTTGCCCCTTTTGAGGATTTTGTAACATACATTTGATTACTTCCAGACAAGTTCGTGGAAAAGAAATTAACATGTTAAAACGTCATGCATAGTTTTTGTTACCAGATAATGTGTTAAGGTGTCCTTTGAGAAATTTATACTTAAAAACTTTGTAAAACGTTAATTTCCATGTATTTTATTTGTATATATTTCTTTATTTTTAACCATTGAAAATTTGAAGTGTATTGTTTATTATTAATACACAAACGTTAATTAATCCTGTTTGTAATAAGCAGATAATTACAATATACGATTCAGGGAACGGGTGGGTATTGAACTCATGGCGAGTGAATCCTAAAACTCAGGCCAGTGCACGACACAGCCACGCTGGTGTGGGATTCCTCTGTAAATACTTGCATTTGTGGTCACAGTGGTGGCCCATGCTAACCTCCCTAGGGTGTATAGAAATACATCTAGTTGAATGAATCATTAAAGTAAGCTGGTCCTGTGGCTAACACACTGGCCAGTAAGATTTAGGGTTCACTTGTCATGGGTTCGAGATTCCATTATACACTCTTCGATCAAATCTCCATCGGTAAATGACTTTCCAATTTTAGCTAACGCATAAGTTACTTGGTAACTAGTTCTGGTTAAACCTTCACTTTCAGCTCTAATGCGTAAAAAACCTTGTTGGGAAGACGATCTGTATTGCATATTAATTTTTTTCTCTAACACTGTTACTGTGAATTGGGAATAATACCGTTTTTGTTTTGTATCAATGTCTACGTACACCGTACTTTAACATTGCAATACCTTCGTGGTATATGACACACACGGCTTTATCATGTCATTAAACAGGCGGCACTCTGCCCTATTCCTTTCCTTTTTTTTTCTTCCCTAACTGAACGGTATATCCGAAAAATGAAAGATTAGAACTAGAATTCGAACAAATTTCTTAAGTTCAATTGAAAATGAGGGTTTATCAGTTTATTTATAAATATTTTAAGTTGATGCGGGCTGCATGTGGCCCGCAGCCCGCGGTTCAGAGTGAGTCAAGTTTAATTTTGTCAATTTTATAAATTTTATTCTTCAGTATAAGTTAATTCTGGTTAGTTTCAGGTAAATATTTCTGACTTTAAATAGGTAGTGCACTCAACTCTCTCACTGTCCGTGGTTTGATCTTCGGTACAGGTGGAAACACTGGGCGTGTTTATTTACACCAGCTGTCCCTGTTCAGTAAGTAGGTACCTGGGTGTTAGCTAGCCGGTATGGGTAGCATCTTGGTAGACAGATTAACCTACGTTACAGGAAACACAACATAACCAGGGACTTTCTACATAGTATGTCACTAATCTCAACTACGTTTGTATGAATCGTATCATATATTAAGTTGATAGCCACATCCTCAGTCTTTTTTGGTGAAGGAATGTGTTGCCTACCTTGTGGGCACAACCTTGGTTCCCCAAAGTTGGTGAATTTTAATCTAGAACTGTTTGGTTGAATCGATCTTTGTATTGGTTAACATGGAAGACAAGATACTCCCATAATTAGCTTTTGTGCTGGGTTATTAGTTCCCACCTTATCAGTCGGCTAACACCCAGGTACCTACTTGCTGCTAGGTGAACATGGACAGCAAGTGCAATGTTTCCACCTATACCCGGACACTGAGTGTGTGATGTGATAGCGTTGCCTACCAGGCCACGGGACACCAATACTTCTTGATATAGTTTCTCTTTTACTGCGTGATGTCCTTATAGATTACTTCCAGTTTAAAAACTGTACTTACAGGAGTCTCATAACTTAGGAATGTCACCATACCAAAACTACACAGTTTTTAATTACTCCCTTATCAGGATTGTTTATTGGGTGCAGACTGATCTAGACTTTTATTTTCTGATTTCATGGGTAACAACTCATCTCTTCACCCCCCCCCCCATCGCTAGTGAAATCATAGTTTTGATCAGAGAAACAGTTTCTGCGGTTATGATGGATGAAACATCGATATTTACGCCACGGTTTAAATTCCCAAATGAATAAAAACTGACATATAAAAGAAACACTGTCTGTTTATAAATTCAAGTCTCTTCTCAAAAATCACTTACTCATCCACAACTAAATAAATACTGAATAATTGTATCTCATAAATTGTATCTCATATATGTTTCACATTATTGTGACCCGGTGGCCTGGTGGCTAAAGCTCCCGCTTCACACACGGAGGACCCGGGTTCGATTCCCGGCGGGTGGAAACATTTCGACACGTTTCCTTACACCTGTTGTCCTGTTCACCTAGCAGCAAATAGGTACCTGGGTGTTAGTCGACTGGTGTGGGTCGCATCCTGGGGGACAAGATTAAGGACCCCAATGGAAATAAGTTAGACAGTCCTCGATGACGCACTGACTTTCTTGGGTTATCCTGGGTGGCTAACCCTACGGGGTTAAAAATCCGAACGAAATCTTATCTTATCTTATCTTAAGTACCTCCTCATCTTTGGGACCAACTGTCCCCAGGCCTAGCCACAAGCTAGGCCTCTCTGGTCTGCCATCCCCGCCCCAAGGGGGCAAATGGGAATGACAGTCTCATGAGCTAAAGCTCGGGCTCAAGCACCTACCCTACCCTAGAAGGGTTAGGCATGGTATCGATCATTTGTACTAAATTGTTACCTGTTTACAATAATGTTTTTACCACTGAATGTATCATTGCTTAGTTAATCTTAAGTTAATTTTAAGCCTGCCCATAATGCTCACATACAAGGTGCTTTGGCATGCTGCACTTTAAAAACTGTATTCCTTGTACTTCTCTGTATCATGTTCAAATAAATAAATATATATATAAATAAACATGATCTGAAGAGTGGTTGACGGTCGAGCTCTACAGCAGTCTACCCCTAATATGATAATTTCCCACTGTGTCTTGTGACACTGTAGAAAACGTGTGTACCACGAGGGGTAACTGTAGAAGAACACTCCTTTCCCCTGCCAACACTCATAAATAGCGAGATTTTTTTTTTTTTTCCAAAAAAAAAATTGCTCCCAAGAAATATGCTTAGCTGTGTTTTCCTCTATATTTCTGAAGCAAGTCATTGACTTGTTAAACGCCGTCCATTGATAATACACGAATTTAAAGCATCGCAACAAGCTAAAGGACACCAATGGAAATAAGTCACTTTGTCGGGCTGGAGTTTTGAGACTCTATGACCGCGGGTTCAATCCCGGCCGGGGGTATGGTTTGGTTCACTTTGACTTTTTTAGATAATCCCAGGTTCACTAGACATGCTGCTATGTATGATAATCTATAACTATTTGTATATACCTGAATAAACTTAAACATTCAACCTATAGCACATTTTTTTGTGGGGGGGGGGGAGGAATAAAGCGCCAATTTTTTTTGTCTTGTAGGGTTTTGAAGAGGAGGTATATTCAAGTATTTAAATACACAATAAAATCGGTATAGCATTGTTTTATCAGCAGGGAGTAACAAAAAAAAAAAAAATTAACTGCCCTTTGCCTTACTACCATATCCAATATTCAGTATATATATTATCATGTTTGATGGCCGATCTTAAGAAAACTTTTATACGATAATAAGACATGTACATTGTGAGGAATAAGAGTAGTTCGTATATATTTCATTAGTAAGCGAGTAGTTAACTGTCAAACTACCCGGGATCTGTAACAGTCAATGCATCCCTCCATCACGGGGGAGATACTTAAGTATCTACTAGACAAAGTAAGCCAGAGTTGTCATTCTACTCCTGACTCCTCCCAGTAAGCAGTCTTTGTGAATGATCTCTGTATTAAGTTACCTACACTGGGTCAGCCTGAGCTTGCTACCATCTGCAGCTCATAAGACTGCCATCCCCACGAGCCCCTTTGAGGCGGGGTAGATGGCAGACCAGAGGCCTAGCTTCTCCCTACGAGCCCCGTGAGGGCGGGGAATGTGGCTAGGCCTGGGGATACTTGGTCCCAAAGATGAGGAGGTACTTGTCCTTCCTCCCATGGGAGACTTAAGTCTCGAGACACTCCCCAGATAGGGAGCCAAGGCCGGGTCACCACTACTTGGAAAAGACCCGGGCCGGGAGAATACCGATGAATAAAAAAAAAAAAAAAAAAAACTTACACTGGCTTAGGTTTAATCTGTGTCCTCTGGTAAACTTGATTTTCTCAGCCTGTAGGATTGGCTTTGGATCACCAAAATTTACAGACCGCAAGTAAGTTTATTCAGGTATACACAAATAGATTATCTTACATAATAGCATGTGTAGAGAACCTGGGTTAACCCAAGAAAGCCAGTGACTTATTTCCATTAGGGTTCTTTGAGGGACTGTTTGCGTAGAGTTGATAGAGTTCCGCACCATAGACTGTTAATTAAAGAAAGTGGCAGCTCATGGCATTGGGGGAAAAGTGCTCTCGTGGATCGAGTCATGGCTCACTGACAGGAAGCAGAGAGTGTCCATAAATGGGGTTAAATCCGAGTGGGGATCTGTAACAAGTGGCGTTCCACAGGGATCAGTCTTGGGCCCGTTGTTGTTTATAATATATATCAATGATCTTGATGAGGGAATTACTAGTGATAGGAGCAAATTCGCCGATGACACAAAGATAGGTAGGATAATTGATTCAAACGTAGAAGTTATGGAACTTCAGGAGGATTTAAACAAACTCTATTCTTGGTCAGAAAAGTGGCAGATGCAGTTCAATGTAGATAAATGCAAGGTTCTGAAGCTTGGGAGTGCCCATAACCCTAGTACTTATAAGTTAAATGATGTAGAACTTAGCCATACAGATTGCGAAAAGGACTTGGGGGTTATGGTGAGCAGCAACCTTAAACCAAGACAGCAATGTGAACAATAAAATGGCATAAAATACCGATAGGTTGTTTAGGTAAGACACATATGCAACAGTTAGGTATCTTTATTTCGAAACGTTTTGCCTAAACAGTAGGCTTCTTCAGTCGAGTACAGAAAAGTTGATAGAAGCAGAAGATACTTGAAGACGATGTAATCAGTCCATCACCCTTAAAGTTTTGAGGTGGTCAGTCCCTCAGTCTGGAGAACAGTATCTGGAATAATATGGAGTTGAAGTGATAGGATTGTAATAAAGTTGGTAGAATTACCGACAATATGTAAAGTAAAAGGACACAAGTGCAACTAATGTGACATTTATTGTGGCAACGTTTCGCTCTCCAGGAGCTTTATCAAGCCATTACAAACAATACATGGACACAGAAGGTATATAAAGGCTCAGAGTGAGGTGTAATACTAGTGAGGTACCATTTCGTTACCCAAGTAATAGCTTTTATATCCTTTTACTCATGTACGAATTAATTGCTCTACCATATTGTATTACTTTTGTCACTACTACTACTACTACTACTACCACCACTAGTGAACATCGAAATGGTACCTCACTAGTATTGTCCCTCACTCTGAGCCTTTATATACCCTCTGTGTCCATGTATTGTTTGTAATGGCTTGATATAGCTCTTGGAGAGCGAAACGTTGCCACAATAAATGTCACATTAGTTGCACTTGCGTCCTTTTACTTTACAAGTGATAGGATGGAGCCTTATATAGCGCCAGGAGGTGAGACGTAGGTCACTAGTAGAGTAAGAATGTAGACATTGAGAGGTCAGGTCCCTCTCATATCCAGCCATTCTCACTAGTAGAGGTTGTTGAAGTGGTTCCAAGTCTGTACCAAGATACCCTTGTCTCACCTCCTGGCGCTATATAAGGCTCCATCCTATCACTTCAACTCCATAATATTCCAGACAATGGAACAATACTCTTCTCCAGACTGAGGGACTGACCACCTCAAAACTTTAAGGGTGATGGACTGATTACATCGTCTTCAAGTCTCTTCTGCTTCTATCAACTTTGCTGTACTCGACTGAAGAAGCCTACTGTGTAGGCGAAACGTTTCGAAATAAAGATACCTAACTGTTGCATATGTGTCTTAAACTAAACAAGACAGCAATGCCTAAGCGTACGTAATAATAGGTATTAATAAATTCGTTAGACCTAAAACATTCAGCGTAAGACTAAATTAATACACAGCATTAGGACAGATTAAAGACTCTTAAGTTACATTCACTTGTTAGACGAAGAATGAGGGGAGACCTGATCGAAGTGTCTAAGTGGAAGATAGGTATTAATAAAGGGGATATTAATAAGGTCTTGAGGATGTCTCTCCAAGAGAGAACCCGCAGTAATGGATTTAAATTAGATAAGTTTAGATTTAGAAAGGACATAGGAAAGTATTGGTTTGGAAATAGGGTAGTTGATGAGTGGAACAGTCTACCTAGTTGGGTTATTGAGGCTGGGACTTAGGGTAGTTTCAAATTTAGGTTGGATAAGTACATGAGTGGGAGGGGTTGGATTTGAGTGGGACTTTCACATCAGAGCTTATTTCTTGGGTGGCATTGAAAATTGGGTTGGGCAAATGTTTTGTTAGTGGGATGAATTGAAAAGGACCTGCCTAGTATGGGCCAACAGGCCTCCTGCAGTGTTCCTCCTTTCTTATGTTCTTATGTTTCTTGACCAGAATTCCAACCCGATCGTATCTTGTTACCATTTGGATATTCTGGTCAATTCTACTAGACTCCACCTCACCTAGTTGACTAGGAAAATCATATGAACATTTGTACTGACCAAGACTCATTTCCGAGTGTGTGGTATCTACGATATGGTTATTTACTTCCCTCATTCCTTAGTAGTACAAGGAGGTCTGACTTGAACATCTACGTTTCCGTCTGTATCTTCCAAATCATCAACGAAGCATTCAGCATAAGAACATAAGAACTGAGGAACACTGCAGTAGGCCTCTTGGCCCATACTAGGCAGGTACTTCACAATCCATCCCACTAACAGAATATTTGCCCAACCAAATTTTCAATGTTACTCAAGAAATAAGCTTTGATAATTCTATTAACTCATGTGCAAGTCCTACTCAAACCCAACCCCTCTCAATCGTGTATTTATCCAACCTAAATTTGAAACTATCCAACGTTTTAGCTTCAATAACCCTACTAGGCAGACTTCCAAACTAATATTTTTTTTTTATTCGCCGGTATTCTCCCAGCCCGGGTTTTTTCCAAGTAGTGGTGACCCGACCTTGGCTCCCTATCTGGGGAGTGTCTCAAGACTTATCTCTCCCATGGGAGGCGGTACAAGTACCCCCTCATCTTTGGGACCAACTGTCCCCAGGCCTAGCCACATTCCCCGCCCTCACGGGGCTCGTAGGTAGAAGCTACTTTTCTATATCCTTTCTAAATCTAAACTTATCTAATTTGAACATACCAGTTCATCAGATGTTAGTTTTGGTCATTTTTTAATTTATACTTTTTCAATTATGATTCATTTAGGTAATTAAAATTCATATATTTTTTTTTTTTCAAAATTTTACATCTTTTTTTTATCTAAATTAATTTACTTTTTCTATTAGCCGTTTTTTTCGGTCCTTCTCACATACGTTTATTCAAACAAAATACACGAATTCGGACGAGAAAAAATCTATATGCTTCCTCAAGCTCTTTATTAACTTTAAAAATGCTTCAGAGATTTTTTTTTTCGCCAGCGCTAAGTTCAGGAAATTATTTCTAGTTGGATCTGCCACAAATTGTCAAAATCACTCTTCAGATTGTTTGTAGAAAATCGCTAGATTATAGATTTTCTGTCATTGTTTTAATAAATTTGGCTGGATTTGAAATTCACCTGGTTGATCAGGCCCTGATCCATCATGAAGCCTGGTCACAGACCGGGCCGCGGGGGAGCTGACCCCCAGAACTCTCTCTAGGTATTAGAACGAATTTTTCGTACCATTGACGCCTTAGTGAGATGAGTCTTAATAAATGACTTTCAATGAATAAACAGAAGAATGGAAAGGAACTCTAACCATGGTAGCAGGTCCAGCGCTCTACCATTGAGCTACGAGGCTTTACTTAAAGTTTTACAGACGGCTGTTACGTCTGTGTCAGAGGCCATCGTCTGTGTACGAATGGTATATAATACCGACAAGATGAGAGTAAGACACATTTGCAACATCTGGGTATCTTTATTGTAGACGTTTCGCCATCCAGTGGCTTTATCAATACAAATTCTAGGACATAACTTGAAGACAGTAGAACTATGTACAGAAGATGAGGTAATCAGTCCCTCAACCTAGGAGTAGGTGCGAACAGCACCATAGTCGTGGAGATTCTCGACTGACATATAGTCTGTGAATTCAAAATAATCGTACTGGACTACTCTCAGTGAATAAAGAGAAGAACGGACCTGGACCGGAACCATGGTTCTATTTAGAACCCCCCTCGAGGTTCCCTTGAGTGGGGGGGGGGTTCTAAATGAGAGAGAGAGAGAGAATTAAACATGAAAATCACACTAATTTACAAATAACCGTAATTATCATTATCATAATCATCAGAGGGGATGATGGGTAATAACATAGTCTCCCTTGCTTACTTAATATCAAATCTTAACGTTATTTACACAAATCAACAACTCAACTACCAATCTCGCCACTGTTACAAGCTAATTGTGAGGGCACAGCTGTTCCTTAATAAGTAAATAGTATTGAATAAACTAAGCAATTACCACGTCTTTATTAGCTCTAATTCGCCTCACTTTCAGTGTTGCCAACTGTGCTTGTGTCAAGAATAAAAATGACCATAGTAATGTGACTGGAATAATGCACATATAACTTGTACGTAGGAGACACAGGCTTATGACAACGTATAGATAACCCGCACATAGACGAGAGAAGCTTACGACGACTTTTCGGAACGACTTGGACCATTTACAAAGTCACAGTGACTTTGTAAATGGTTCAAGTCGGACCGAAACGTCGTCGTGAGCTCCTCTCTTCTGTGTGCGAGTTATTTGTGTATTGTTAGTCACGGTGTTGTGACTTTTTGTTACTTATGACGTTTCGGTGTGTGGCTAGTTAATGGTGCAAGTCGGACCGAAACATCGACATAAGTTTCTATCCCTTATGTACGGGTTTGTGTGTACTGTATATATATCAATTATTCACAGATTAAAAGTACTAAAATAATTGAATGCAAATGTGCATAATTATTTTTCAACGATAGCAATAAACATGGAATTAAAGATATGAATGTAAAGGGAAGACGAGAAAAGATAGGCGGTGGTAGACAGTGGGACTCCACAATGGTGAAGCCGACGGCTGTTGTTTAATTATGCACCCCATACCCATCCCGTGGGCGGTAGTCAAAAGATTTCAGAGGTACATAATGGGTCCAGGGACTGGACTCCAAAGTTATGATAGCTGAACTAGTTACAAAGGTAATGAACTCCGGGTAGATCTAGTCACAGCCATGACCAAGTTACTACTGTGACTACTCTTTTAGACCGTTGTGACTGGACCATTGCTGCTGGATCGGTGGACCTGGACTTCCGAGGGTTCTCTATAACACTGTCAAGCACTGGGGATTATATCTCCTCTATTCTCCATTGGAAAATGGAAAAGAATCTTTCCTCCGTAAACAATGCGTGTCGTATGAGGCGACTAAAAGGCCGGGAGCAATGGGCGTGGATGTAGTGCGGATGATAAGAAAGAGATGATTGCTAATGTTATAGCTGAAAAGAAGATGGATGTCGTAGCTCCAAGCGAAACAAAACTGAAGGGGGTAGGTGAGTTTCAGTGGGGAGAAATAGATGGGATTAAGTCAGGAGTATCTGAGACAGAGCTAAGGAAGGGGTAGCAATAATGTTGAAGGATCAGTTATAGAAGGAGAAGAGGGAATATAAATGTATAAATTTAAGGATTATGTGGATTAAAATAAGGGTCGGATGTGAAAAGTGGGTCATAATATGTGTGTATGTACCTGGAGAAGAGAAGAAAGTAGAGGAGAGAGATTTTGGGAGATGTTAAGAGAGTGTGTAGGAACTTTTGAACCAAATGAGAGTAAAGTAGGAGAAACATTTAGAGAGGGTGTGGTAGGCAAGTTTGGGGTGCCAGGTGTAAATGATAATGGGAGCCCTTTGATTGAACTTTGTATAGAAAGGAGTTTGGTTATAGGTAATACACATTTTATGAGAAAGGGGTAAGTAAGTATACAAGATATGATGTATATGAGGCGCAATGACAGTAGTTTGTTGGACTACGTATTGGTAGATAGAAGACTGTTGAGTAGACTTCAGGATGTACATGTTTATAGAGGGGCCACAGATATATCAGATCACGTTTTAGTTGTAGCTACAGTGAGAGTAAAAGGTAAATGGGATACAAGGAGATTAGAAGCAGCAGGTAAGAGATGAAAATTTATAAGCTGGAGGAGGAGGCAGTTTGGGTAAGATATGAACAACTATTGGAGGATAAATGGGCTAATGAGAGTATAGTCAATGGGGATGATGATGTATGGGGTAAGTTTAAAAATACAGTGTTAGAGTGTTCAGCAGAAGTTTGTGGTTACAGGAAAGTGGATGCGGGAGGGAAGAAGAGCGATTGGTGGAATGATGTAAAGAGAGTAGTAAGGGAGAAAAAGTTAGCATATGAGAAGTTTTTACAAAGTAGAAGTGATGGAAGGAGGAGAATATGGAAAGGAAAAGAGAGGTTAAGAGAGTGGTGAAACAATGTAAAAAGAGAGCAAATGATAGTGGGTGAGATGTTATCAACCAATTTTGTTGAAAATAAGAAAGTTTTGGAGTGAGATTAATAAGTTGATTAAGCCTGGGGAACGAATGGTTTTTAGGACTTGACGTGCTGTTGGAGTGTGAGCAAGGTAACATTTATGAAGGGATTCAGGGAAACCGGCAGGCCGGACTTGAGTCCTGGAGATGGGAAGTACAGTGCCTGCACTCTGAAGGAGGGGTGTTAATGTTGCAGTTTTATAACTGTACTGTAAAGCACCCTTCTGGCAAGACAGTGATGGAGTGAATGATGGCAAAAGTTTTTCTTTTTCGGGTCATCCTGCCTTGGTGGGAAACGACCGATGTCTTAAAAAAAATAAAAAACAAACCTTAAAAAGACTTTCACCAGTTTTACTCTTCTCCTTATGGGTTACGAAGTCTTGGATGACGTATGTGCCGAAGCTGGAACTCTCGTCGAACTGTACAGTTGTTTTCTCTGAGGTGAACATGACAAGTTTCTCACTGACGGAGGAGAGTTGCAACAGAATGTTGCAATGCTGCACGTCAAATGGGTAATAGAATACGTTAAAATCACAGACGAAGCTGCCACTGTAGTGTTCCTGCTGGATGATCCGAGCTGAGTCTCCCAAGTACATCTCATCTGTTAGTAAATATCCCGTTGTATTCGTGCTGTTTGAATTAGAATGTAAGTTAAGTTTATACATGCACAGGTACACATAAATAGTTACATAAATTATCACACATAGCAGCATATGTGTAGATTATCCAGAATAATCCCCCCAAAAAGTCAGTGACTTTTCACTGGGATCCTTGTAATAACTAAACAATAAACGGAGATATACTAGGAACAAGGTCTAGTGGGTGTGTTATATTTTTAATGTATACCAGGGATTATACTTCATATTGTGTAAGCTAAACTATTATACTGAGAATAATATTTGTTTTAACTATGCAAAATAGTTAATAAGCTATTTAAATAGTTTAAAACAAGTTGAATAATGAACACTTGCAATATTTGGGAATAAAGATTCTGAAATGTTGCACAAGTGTCTTATTCTGCATGCATAATCGTGTTCTCAGATGCATTTGTCACGGCCACGCTAGCTGGAGATTCGTCTGTAAAAACTTGCATTTGTGGTCACAGAGGTGCCTGTGCTAACTTTCCTATGGTGTAGAAATATACCTAGTTGGATGAATCTTATTGTGGCTAGCTGGTCTAGTGGCTAACGCGACGGGCTGGAGTTTTGAGACTCTATGACCGCGGGTTCAATCCCGGCCGGGGGTATGGTTTATTTGTGGAGTTATCTAGATGTCTCGGCTGCATAGATTTGTTTACAGTTTGGTCATGTCAATGTGTATACACCTGATGCAGTTAAGATTCCGTCTGGTAACGTTATTTACTGCAGTAGAGTCAACTTAATGCTGAGTTACCAGTTGCAAAGTTTTGAAATATTTCTGTAATCGAGTATCAGGGAGGACTGTATTTTTTTTTTCATTGTTGTCAGATCTTGGAGTGGTTGATTTTTCCCCTCAAGGAAGGTTCTTTGATGTTGGTGAGGGGCTCTTGATTTAGGGAATTGGATGTGTGCTCCAGTTCCCCGAGTTAAGCCTAAATGCCTTCCACATCCCCCCCCAGGTGCTGTATAATCCTCCTGGTTTAGCGCTTCCCCCTTGATTATAATAATAATTATTGGAGTGGTTGATGGTATGAACATTTTATCTGCAATTTCTAATGAGGAAAGAGGATCGTTTTCCGAGAATTCAGTACTGCAGTTATTACCTGGAGTTTACCTGGATAGATCTTAAGAATAACACTGTACCAACACAGTTCTATGTCGTGTTGTGAGTGAAATAGAAACGGTGCCCCGTGGCCTGATAGGGAAAGCTCTCTCTTCACACGGCGAGGGTCTGGGTTCGATTCCCAGCGAGGGTAGAAACACTGCGCGTGTTTCTTTACACCGGTTGTCTATGTTCACCCATCAGTAAAATGGGTACCTGGGTGTTAGTCGACTGGTGTGGGTCGCATCCTGGGACAAGGACCTAATTTGCCCGAAATGCTCTGCATAACGAGGGGCTTTCTATGTCATTGATGTCAGCTATGGTTTGTATACCTTGTACTTGGAGTAAATAAAGAAAAGATCGTGTGTTGGTGGGTTTGTGATAAGCATCGAAATGTAATTTCTTTCTAGACTTTCAGAATAAAAAAGTTAAGGAAAGTAGAAAATATCATTGATTTCTTCTTCGAGTGTCGAGCGGAAAGTTCAACATGGCTGAATTTGCGATAGTCTTGTATTCATGATGATAATGTCATCTATGGTGTAAAACACGTAACGAAAGAGATGGAAGAAAGTCTTTGAACTTGAAGATATTCCATATAGTGGTTCGCCAGGACTGTACATAATATTGAACTCATTGATGAACCGAAGCTCTCTTGGACGAGTCTTTCTACAAGAAGCAACTGAAGCATACTGGGCTCATTGGGTTTAGAAAGTAGTGGGGAAGAACAGGTTGGTCAAGTGAATCATCAGTTTCTTTGTACATGTGAAGGCTATTTGCTTTCTTTCAGACGTCTCCAGAATATTTGAAGGATATATGATTGTTATAGGCTTATTCTTGCACTCTTTTTTTTTATCCCTTTTTCCTCTATACAAAGGGACTATGCATGTTCTCGACCACTTCCAAGGCACTTTACTACTTTCATCAAGCCACTCCAAAACTACCTCCACTTACGTTTAACATTTCTGTCTTGATATCGTCAATTCCAGCTGATTGTTCCTCTTTAATTCAACCTACTGTCTTAAGCACCTCTCCTACAATCACATCTGGCACTCTTTCACTCTCATACCTCTCTGGTCAGTGCATGAAATCACTGCTTCCTTCTCTTCAGTAATTAACAGCTGCTACAAATACTCCCTTTAGCTTTCCATCACCTCCAACCTAACTCAATACACCTCCAACTGTGTGTTAGCATTAAGTTCTGTTCTGTTTGTCATCTTTCGCGCACATTTGAGCCTTTGCAATCTCTGAGATCAACTCAATCAACTTGAATACTTAATTCAGTTCTTGAAAGCTGAGAATTACTACCCATCATAGACTTGAACAATTCAAAGTCAACTGAAAGCCTAAGATCATTGAAGTCACGATTCGTTTCTTCTCATACACCGATCTTAGAGTTATAGGAAGAACTACAGTTTTTTCTTATGACTCCGGATCTGAAGCACTAAATTCTTTCCTCTCCATATCATTTAGTCTTGCAAAAGCAAAGCATCCGGCATCTTTTTCACACACAAGGAAGACATAATCTTAGCGCGACGATTAATACTTCCCATTAGACTAATAACAGTAGTCTAAACCTGCTTTTTTTTTTTTTTACAGAAACCAGAACGAGCATCGCTATATTCTCCACCAAAACAAAAGCCTTCACAAAAACGCCTCACTCCAGCAAAACCAGGTAAAGCAGGAATATACAGAATACCTTGCGGTGGATGTAATCATCTGTATGAAGGTGAGACTTCGATGAATTTAGATTTTAGACATTAATTAAAAATACAAATACAGTGCTAATCACGGCATTATGGCGCCTCTTCCCCAAACACCTACCACAACACACACACAATGAAAAATTATATTTGCATACATACTGAGGTTTTAACAGTTGGTTCTGCGTCTTTTAAGCTTAATCACGTCCCTCAGCCATGTAGGAAGACTCTCACACAAATTATTGAGGGTTTGGGGAGGTATATTATTACATGAACATTAAAATGGTATATGTTGCATATGTGTCTTACCGAACACACATTATTACATGCCTCATGTAGAGCAGCCTCCAGCTGCGGGATGGAACTGAAATCCTTGCCCAGTAAACTTCGTTTTACTATTGACCAGAGGTTCTCAATAGGGTTTAGGTCTGGGGAATTGCCTGGCCACTCATTAAAGAACCACACTTCACAGTCCTTAAGCGGTATGACACAGTACACCGTAGCCCCACACTTGTCAAACGTCTCAGGTAAATTGTTACACAATAACTCCAGGTAATTATATTGGTTCATATACTGGTTTTTGGGAAGCACAATGAGTTCACCAACACTCTGAGCACTGAAACACCCTCAAAACCATGAGCGAGTCTCGGTGTTTGGTGGTCCCACAGGTGTAGCATGGGTCTAGCGGGTCACTATCTCTGGGCCGGTACACGTTCCCCAGGGTTACAGGTGACGGTGAAGGTTGCTTTATCATTCCAAAGTACTTCAGACCACTGTTGAGGAGTCCAGTGAAGATATTTCTTAGTATAATCCAGCCTACGTCTCTTCTATGGCTTATAGAGGATCGGTTTCTTAACCTGGCAGTGACTACAGTAGCCCAGTTCTGACACACGTGTGTTAACAGTTCTTACAAATACCTCTGAGAGAAGATGTGGGTTATTTTCTTTTAGCTCTCTAGCAGTTATCTTAGGTGTTCTCTCTAACTGCTTCTTTAACACAAATGAGATACGAACAGATGTCTTCTTGGAGGGGCCTGTCAGAGGTTTGGCAGACGGTAACTCGACACCGCCACCAACCTTGAAACCCTGCACCCAGTTCCTCACTGAACGCTCACACACGCCAACATTCTTCACCATTTCTTTTGTTTGGTGCCCAGTTTTGTGAAGCCCTATGATTTGAGCTATAGTTTCAGGTGTTAAAGACTTCCTTTTACCGATAATCAAACATGTATAGCCCGAAAACCAAAAGAAACACCGGACAAAAGATGGGGCAGAGACACAAAAGAGCAACACTTCCTCTCACCACAGCAGCCACGTGAGCACTGAGGAGTCACTGTGGAGTGTGGCGGCAGGCCGTGACGTCGTGCTAACGGCTGCTACTCGGCATAATGAACTGACGAAAAGACCCTTTTGTATGGTAAGCCTTTGATTTTCGTCATGGCATTTTGCTGGGGAATGTGAATCACAGCAGCACACATTCACACATCAAAGACTGCAAATAAGTACATCATATTTACAAAGAAAAGAACACCGAACGTATACGCATTTTGTCTAAACCCGTTGAACAGATACCCAGGTGTTGCACTTGTCTTATTCATCATGTCGGCAGAATAAAACTTTTGCAGTACACTTAAAAAATATTAAACACAAGACTCTCGATGTAATCCTGTCTCACCTCCTCCAGCATCACTTGACTTCATCTGTAACAGAAGCTAAACTTTCGAAGCAGCACCTGACCTGACCCAGCTGCTGCTTCTACCCACATACCGCGGATGTGGGTTAGAACCCGGGATCAGAGAGTCATAACACTCCAGACCGACGCGTTAGCCACTGGACCAGCTGTCTACAATAAGATTCATCCAACTAGGTATATTTCTACACCATAGGAAGGTTACCATAGACACCACTGTGACCACAAATGCAAGTTTTTACAGACGAATCTCCAGCTAGCGTGGCCGTGACGAACTCTAGCTCAAGTCCCCTCAAAGCCGTCAACATGACGAATCTCCAGCTAGCATGGCCGTGACGAACTCTAGCTCAAGTCCCCTCAAAGCCGTCAGCATGACGAAATGTTTGCAATCGTGTCATTACGATTTCGTGAGTCATGCCCCTGTTTTCACATTTTTCATGAAAATAGTGTAGAGAGATACGAATGGTGACTTACGATTCCATCTTTAAGTGAATGCTTAAATCTTATTTTATAGCATTACGAATCACAGCAATTATTATTGCTAGTCAATACCTAAGAGACAATAATCATTAAGAACGACAAAACCCTCTGTGAAGTAACTTCAAACACTCAAAAAGATGCCTCCAAATTTGATGATAGAGTGAAATTGAAGTTTGTAGGTACAGATTGGACCATTTTATATGTAAAATGGAGGGAAGTTTTGATTATTATTATTATTATTATTATTATTATTATTATTATTATTATTATTATTATTCTCAGTAATTCACGCTAAATAAATTTCAGCTGACCTAACACCTACTGCATCTTAGCGCCAGAAAAGTACCAATTAAGTTTTGTTTGTGTTACTAAATTTGGTGTAGAGAAATAGCAATAAAAATAAATCGTTGGAAACCGTGACAAAACAAAGGAATGATTCTTGTGGTCAGAGAATGATTCTCACCACTGGTGCCATTTTCTGACCATATGACTTACGCTGTTATGCAGGCTGCTGCATTGTTGTGCAGGCTGCTGCATTGTTACGTAGTCTGTTGCATTGTTATGCTGGCTGCTGCATTGTTATGCAGGCTGCTGCATTGTTGTGCAGGCTGCTGCATTGTTATGCAGGCTGCTGCATTGTTACGTAGTCTGTTGCATTGTTGTGCAGGCTGCTGCATTGTTGTGCAGGCTGCTGCATTGTTATGCTGGCTGCTGCATTGTTATGCAGGCTGCTGCATTGTTACGTAGTCTGTTGCATTGTTGTGCAGGCTGTTGCATTGTTGTGCAGGCTGCTGCATTGTTATGCTGGCTGCTGCATTGTTATGCAGGCTGCTGCATTGTTACGTAGTCTGTTGCATTGTTGTGCAGGCTGCTGCATTGTTGTGCAGGCTGCTGCATTGTTACGTAGTCTGTTGCATTGTTGTGCAGGCTGTTGCATTGTTGTGCAGGCTGCTGCATTGTTATGCTGGCTGCTGCATTGTTATGCAGGCTGCTGCATTGTTGTGCAGGCTGCTGCATTGTTATGCAGGCTGCTGCATTGTTACGTAGTCTGTTGCATTGTTGTGCAGGCTGCTGCATTGTTGTGCAGGCTGCTGCATTGTTGTGCAGGCTGCTGCATTGTTGTGCAGGCTGTTGCATTGTTGTGCAGGCTGCTGCATTGTTGTGCAGCCTGCTGCATTGTTGTGCAGCCTGCTGCATTGTTATGCAGGCTGCTGCATTGTTATGCTGGCTGCTGCATTGTTATGCAGGCTGCTGCATTGTTGTGCAGGCTGCTGCATTGTTATGCAGGCTGCTGCATTGTTACGTAGTCTGTTGCATTGTTGTGCAGGCTGCTGCATTGTTGTGCAGGCTGCTGCATTGTTGTGCAGGCTGCTGCATTGTTGTGCAGGCTGTTGCATTGTTGTGCAGGCTGCTGCATTGTTGTGCAGCCTGCTGCATTGTTGTGCAGCCTGCTGCATTGTTGTGCAGCCTGCTGCATTGTTGTGCAGCCTGCTGCATTGTTGTGCAGCCTGCTGCATTGTTATGCAGGCTGCTGCGTTGTTGTGCAGGCTGTTGCATTGTTATGCAGGATGTTGCATTGTTATGCAGGCTGCCGCATTGTTATGCTGGCTGCTGCATTGTTATGCAGGCTGCTGCATTGTTATGCAGGCTGCTGCATTGTTGCGCAGGCTGCTGCATTGTGCAGGCTGCTGCATTGTTATGCAGGCTGCTGCGTTGTTGTGCAGGCTGTTGCATTGTTATGCAGGCTGCTGCATTGTTGCGCAGGCTGCTGCATTGTTGTGCAGGCTGCTGCATTGTTGTGCAGCCTGCTGCATTGTTATGCAGGCTGCTGCGTTGTTGTGCAGGCTGTTGCATTGTTATGCAGGATGTTGCATTGTTATGCAGGCTGCCGCATTGTTATGCTGGCTGCTGCTTTGTTATGCAGGCTGCTGCATTGTTGTGCAGGCTGCTGCATTGTTATGCAGGCTGCTGCATTGTTATGCAGGCTGCTGCATTGTTGCGCAGGCTGCTGCATTGTTGTGCAGCCTGCTGCATTGTTATGCAGGCTGCTGCGTTGTTGTGCAGGCTGTTGCATTGTTATGCAGGATGTTGCATTGTTATGCAGGCTGCCGCATTGTTATGCTGGCTGCTGCATTGTTATGCTGGCTGCTGCATTGTTATGCAGGCTGCTGCATTGTTGCGCAGGCTGCTGCATTGTTGCGCAGGCTGCTGCATTGTTATGCAGGCTGCTGCATTGTTGCGCAGGCTGCTGCATTGTGCAGGCTGCTGCATTGTTATACAGGCTGCTGCATTGTTATGCAGGCTGCTGCATTGTTGCGCAGGCTGCTGCATTGTTGTGCAGGATGTTGCATTGTTATGCAGGCTGCTGCATTGTTGCGCAGGCTGCTGCATTGTTGTGCAGGCTGCTGCATTGTTATGCAGGCTACTACATCGTTATGCAGTCTGCAACGTTGTTATGCAGGCTGCTGCATTATTATGCAGGCTGCTACATCGTTATGCAGGCTGCTACATCGTTATGCAGGCTGCAACATTATGCAGGCTGCTGCATCGTTATGCAGGCTGCTGCATTGTTATGCAGGCTACTACATCGTTATGCAGTCTGCAACGTTGTTATGCAGGCTGGTGCATTATTATGCAGGCTGCTGCATTGTTATGCAGGCTACTACATCGTTATGCAGTCTGCAACGTTGTTATGCAGGCTGGTGCATTATTATGCAGGCTGCTACATCGTTATGCAGGCTGCTACATCGTTATGCAGGCTGCTACATCGTTATGCAGGCTGCTGCATTGTTGTAATAAATTCTATATAAAATAGTTAATTTATATTGCAAGGAGAAAGTGCTCCATAAATGTATAAATCTTGTCATCACTTAAGTGGACGTGTATCAGACACGGGCAGTTGGACTGTCCGTGTTTAGTACACACGGGACTGGGAGTGACATCATTAGCATCACTAGGGAACAATGGTCGGAAAGATGTCTTGGAGTCAGGTTAAGTAGTGTGTGGGTTTTTGGTCGTGATGCTTCGGACGCAGGTTGTTTTGGGGTCAGTGTTGGGCCCCTTGTTGTTCACAAATTACATAAACGATATAGATGAGAGAATAGATTGCGACATAAGCAAATTTGCTGATGACACCAAAATCGGCCGTCCAACTTATTCTATTGAGGACACTAGAGCACTCCAGGATGATTTGAATAGACTGATGCAATGGTCGGAGAAGTGGCAGATGCAGTTTAATATTGACAAATGCAAAGTGCTAAATGTTGGACAGGACAATAACCATGCCATTTATAAACTGAATAGTGTAGATCTTAATACTACTGATTGCGAAAAGGATTTAGGAGTTCTGGTTAGCAGTGATCTAAAACCAAGACAACAGTGAATTAGTGTTCGCAATAAAGCTAACAGAATTCTTGGCTTCATATCTAGAAGTATAAATAATAGAAGTCTTCAGGTTGTTCTTCAACTCTATATATCCTTGGTTAGGCCTCATTTAGACTATGCTGCTCAGTTCTGGTCACCGTATTACAGAATGGATATAAATGCTCTGGAAAACGTACAGAGGAGGATGACAAAGTTGATCCCATGTGTCAGAAATCTTCCCTATGAGGATAGACTGAGGCCCTGAATCTGCACTCTCTCGAAAGGCGTAGAATTAGGGGAGATATGACTGACGTGTGTAAATTGAAAACAGGAATAAAGGGGATGTAAATAGCGTGCTGAAAATATCTTGCCAAGACAGGACTCGCAGCAATGGTTTCAAGTTGGAAAAGTTCAGATTCAGGAAGGATATAGGAAAGCACTGGTTTGGTAATAGAGTTGTGGATAAGTGGAACAAACTCCCGAGTACCGCCATAGAAGCTAAGACGTTGTGTAGTTTTAAAAATAAGTTGGATAAATACATGAGTGGGTGTGGGTGGGTGAGAGTCGGACCTTACTAGCCTGGGCTACCAGGTCTGGTGCCGTGCTCCTTAAGTGGAAGTGACCTGACTAGGTGGTCATTGTTGTAGGCCGGGGGAGGGTGGCATGGACCTGCTTCGCATGGGTCAGTAGACCTGTTGCAATGTTCCTTATGTTCTTATGTCCTTACTGTTAAGTGGGTCCTGGCATGGGCATGCCCCTGGTAGTGGTGTGGGGCCTGTGTGAGTTGTAGCAAGTACAAAATTATCGAAATGGTATACAATGCCGACAGGTTGGTAGGTAAGACACATAGGCAACAGTTAGGCAACTTTATTCCGAAACGTTTCGCCTACACAGTAGGCTTCTTCAGTCGAATACAGAAAGAAGGCAGGAATAGTAGAGATGTGAAAACGATGTAATCAGTCCATCACCCTTGAAGTCGTAGAATTTGAGGTTGTCAGTGCCTCAGCCTGGAGAAGTTCTATTCCATAGGACCTATCTGAAGATCAAGCGACAGTGCAGAGACTTAAGTCTCTGCACTGAGGCACTGACAACCTCAAATTCTACGACTTCAAGGGTGATGGACTGATTACATCGTCTTCACATCTCTACTGTTCCTGCCTACTTTCTGTATTCGACTGAAGAAGCCTACTGTGTAGGCGAAACGTTTCGGAATAAAGTTGCCTAACTGTTGCCTATGTGTCTTACCAACCAAGTACAAAAGTAATAAGTTTTAGCTACACTCTGGAACCCGACACAATGGGGACGCCATGGAGACCCATTATCACTGGTATTTGTGATTTTCGCATAGCCTAACACTAGTAGCAGTGTATTAGTGTGGTATTTTATCACATGTGAAATATGTGGAAGGCAGGTTTTGTGCTATGTAGAATATATATTTATTTTCTCGGAAGGTGAGTTTATCTGTCCTGACAAACCTCAGTGTTTTAAATGTAGTTATTTGACTGTGAGTGTTTGTATCTACTCATCATACTGAATTTAGGAAGGTCGAGATTTATTTCCAAGCCTCGTGTACATGTGTACATGCATGTGTACAGTGCGTTTATGGGCATATATTCATGTGTGTGTTTACACGTGTGAATGTGTGTATTTGTGCATGTGCATTTGTGTGAATTTGTTATAACTTGAAAGACGATTTTTTTTTCACTTACCCATATTAACAGCGTTGAAGTCAGTGGTGACAGAGATGTTTATCTTCTGAATATAAAAAATTTCTTCTATCTTTACTAATTTACCATCTTTCACATTGGGAAATGTTAATCTTGGTCTCCATATGCTGTCCGTCTCTTTTTTTGACAATTTATTAGCATGTATATCATCTCTTAGGTTAGTATACTTGAGCCTTGAATCTCTCCACTCTATGTTGACAACAAACTCTAGATCAATAGTTTTTTCAACATCTTCAATTTTAAGAAAACGCAAAAAATTAAATATTAGGCTAGGTTGGAGAGGCTTCGAAGGGTCGTTAATATTCTTAGGCGGTTTGAAGCTGCGGTAACCTTCAGGCACTTGAAGGACGGAGCAATTGTCTTCGTCTGTTTCGTCGCTGCAGTCTGACTTGGCGTCACAACGGGAGTCCAGATCGACACATTCACCATTGTCACACATGTATTGTCCACTATGACATGTAGACAAACTCATTTCAATGGTGTTTCCCACAGCTTGCTCACATATTGAGCTCAGCAACGTCCAGCTGTGTCTCCCAAATGGGTAGACAGTTTCAGATGCTATACTCAAGAAGGCCAGGGATTCGTTTAGTACTGTATCAGTTAAAAACCATTGCTTGTCACTTGGCTGTATTATCATTAGCCCATAAAATCCATGGAAAAATGGCTTTCTTTGGTAATATCCTAGTATTTCAAACATAATTTCAGTCAGTCTTTCCCTGCAAATGCCTCGAAGAAATAGCGGTGACATAATTTGTTCTTGACAAAGTGCACAAGCCTTGACATTCTTGCAGCTGATGTCCATCCATCTAGAGTCTCTCGGGTTAGCTAAAGCGCAGTTTTCCAATTTTATGTTGTCAGGTTGTCCCGCTGCCCAAAATATGTCTGTCAGAATCTTGTTGTCACTCAGTCTTCTCCACACTCCTTCCTCCTGTACGTCTGTTATGCCAACCCAAATGTCAGTTTTGGCGCATATATTCTCTTCTAGACGGGTTTTGTGTACTTTTTTATTTATCGTCTTGGTAGGAGGAGCATACAAAACGGATCCAGTTAAACGACATATTCTCGATGAACTGACAAATGTGCGTCCTTCAGGAAAAATTAAAAATTCTTCAGTTTGTAAGCAAAGTCTTTGTAGGGACCATAAAGTAACGTTTACCTTAAAAAGTTCAAAATTCTCTCTGTCACTAGAAAAAATATTCCCCTTCATATTTTCCTTGCAAGAAGCTACCATCTCTACATCTGTTTTAGAAAGCCCATAGTTCCAAAAATTTATCTGAGTTGCAAATCCTTTGAAAACTTGATCAGATTGAAATCTTCCCGACAGTCTGTCTTGTTCTTGTCCTATGACAAAGGTACCATTGAGTGGGAGAACTCTGTCATTTACCTTAATAGGACCATTCGCCAGTGCCTTCCCGTCAACGTACATCGTGTATATGTCACCGGAAAAGACATGGCAGAAGTGCCGCCACTGTCGTAGGTAAGTAGGTAAGTTGAGTTCCTCGATGACTGGCTGAGGTTTGTTGTTGTATCGAAAGAAGGGCGTACCATCAATAGCATCTGGAGAATAGGAAAATTGTAATTAATATCATTCATTTACTGATGAAGTCAAAGGAAGAGAATTTGTACTTATCTTAGTTTGACTACAAAATACTTACACATCATGATAGCATTTGAGAAGTCTTCAGCTGTAGCGTAAGAGAGAAGAACCTGCAGTGTAGTTATGGCTGTACTATAATATCTAGAGCAGACTGTAAAGTTTGTGACACTAGTTGCTACCTGCTGGTTGCTCATATTGAATCTCATGTAAACATCAGTCTTGGGTGGAATCCATATGTCTGGCTGCAAAGTGAATACTCGAACCTCCTCTCCTGAAAGTTAACAAGTGGTTAATACTGCAAGATCATCAATGCACTCCTTCAAGGCAACAATTTAGGAATTATTTATATCAAAGCAGTAACTGAACACCCTAAGTTATCGTCAGTGGTTTTGCTTAGACATATTTTAGAAGCACTCAGAGTGGTAAATAGTGCTGCAATACTACCAGTGAACATACCACTTCCATGCAGCTGTTTGTCTTGCAGTATACTAATTGTATTAATATTGGTAAAATCACCAACAATTTTAGGCAAAAAGGACAAGTGCAACTAATGTGACATTTTATTGTGGCAATGTTTCGCCCTCCAGGAGCTTTAAGAAGCCGTTACGAACAATACATGAACACAGATGGTATATATATAGGCTTAGAGTGAGTTGCAGTAGTTGTAATACTAGTGGTAGTAGTAGTAATATGTGGTAGAAAAGTCAACTTGTACGTGAGTAAAAAGGTTATAAAAGCCTATTGCTGGACAAATATTTCTTTTTGTGGTTGGATTTGAGAAGGTCTGTTCCAGTGTTCCTCCTCTGTTATGCTCTTGTGTAGTGTTATCAGCAGCAACTATGGGTTTATTTTTCATTGTTTTGCTAATACTTCAGAGATGATGAAGCTGCCTTTATTTTGCTTGTGTTAGAAACAGCGATTAATGATAATTCAAGGCATTTACGTCTGCAGAAATTAGGCTCTTTGATCACTAGTCGGGCGTCGTCGAATTTCATTAGGTGATTGGTGGAATTTCGGTGTTGTACACAGGCACTGTTCAAGTTATCGTTCCTACATGAGACATGTTTTGAGGTTCTTTGCTGTTTCACCTACATATATTCTGTCGCAGCCTCCACAAGGTATAGTGTAAATTTTTGCATTGACTGGTTCGTGCTTTTTCAATTTTGTCCTGGCTAGATCCCTCATGGAAGTACAGGATGCGATGGAGAGACTAGTGTTAGTTTGTGCAAGTACTTTAGGAACGTTCAATGCAACCCGGCTGTTGGAAAGGATTATAACTTTGTTAGGAGTGGTGTTGGTGTGTGGAAAATTAATGATCTGCAGGGCTCTTTTCTTGCAGTCTTCGATGAATAAGGAAGGAAAATGTAGATCGCAAAAGGTTTGGTGTATGCATGTACATTCCTCGTCAAGAAACTCAGGACTACAAATTCGGTATGCTCTTAGTGTGGCATGCAAAGTGTACGTAACCTATATTTGGAGTATGTTCATATTTTCACATAGGCTACCTCCCCAACCAGCGAACCAGGCACTAAGGGTCTGACGATTCAGGGGGCCCCATCGTCAGATCAGTGCCAAGGTTCAACCAATCACAATGCAGATCTGGCAATTGTGAAGGTGACCTGGTTACCACTCACATTTTCACCCTTGTCAGATTCATTCTGCTGGTTGAAGCACGGTGGTCTCTATCTTTCGGCTTCTATTGTTGCCTTGGCTTACCACAGCATACATTCACACTAACTATTGCTATACATAGTGTATATAGTGTACATACATCTGTTTGTACTTGGCGAAGGAAAATGTAATTCAAAGTTTTCAGCTGTGATGATTTTCGCTCCAAGTTCCCTTTACACCCAGTATAACAGGCCTTGATTACCTGGGTCGTAATACTTAGTATTTTGACTGGAATAAAGTGTGATTTTTTTGTTTGTAGGTTTACAGAAAACTTGAAATCTTAAATTATCTACTTTGTGAATTAGGACGTCTAGAAAAGGTAGCTTGTGATTAGACTCTTCTAGTGTAAACTGGATCGCCGGTTCAACATCGTTGATTCTTGCCTGAAGATTCCACATATCAAAATGTTTGGGAGTTATTATGAGGACGTCGTCCACGTAATTAAGTAACGCTGGTGGGGATGATGTTGGTGAAGTGTTCAGCTTCCATGTGCTCCATATACAAGTTGGCTAAGGCAGCTTGTCATCTCAACTTCACCAAAACAATCAAACAGGAATTCTGACGAACGCATCTTAAACGGAGAAAATCCAACATAGTTATGTCTACCTCACTTAGTACCCTTCTTGTTTTCGCGGGGTGTTACGTTATAACTAGTTATTTCTTATGGCTGGAGGCATGCAAATGTAACAGAGAAACTGGCTACAAACCGCAAATCAACGTAGGTGTTTATGGAACTGTTGCTTACCCGAGTGATGTACATAGTTCTTACCCGAGTGATATACATAGTTCTTACCCGAGTGATGTACACAGTTCTTACCCGAGTGATGTACATGTACACAGTTCTTACCCGAGTGATGTACACAGTTCTTACCCGAGTGATGTACACAGTTCTTACCCGAGTGATGTACACAGTTCTTACCCGAGTGATGTACACAGTTCTTACCCGAGTGATGTACACAGTTCTTACCCGAGTGATGTACACAGTTCTTACCCGAGTGATGTACACAGTTCTTACCCGAGTGATGTACATAGTTCTTACTCGAGTGATGTACATAGTTCTTACCCGAGTGATGTACATAGTTCTTACCCGAGTGATGTACATAGTTCTTACCCGAGTGATGTACATAGTTCTTACCCGAGTGATGTACATAGTTCTTACCCGAGTGATACCTGAGTGATGTACATAGTTCTTACGCGAGAGATGTACATAGTTCTTACCCGAGTGATGTACATAGTTCTTACCCGAGTGATGTACACAGTTCTTACCCTTAGTTCTTACCCGAGTTCTTACCCGAGTGATGTACATAGTTCTTACCCGAGTGTTGTACCCGAGTGATGTACAGTTCTTACCCGAGTGATGTACATAGTTCTTACCCGAGTGATGTACATAGTTCTTACCCGAGTGATGTACATAGTTCTTACCCTAGTGATGTACACAGATCTTACCCGAGTGATACATAGTTCTTACCCGAGTGTTGATAGTTCTTACCCGATACACAGTTCTTACCCGAGTGATGTACATAGTTCTTACCCGAGTGATGTACATAGTTCTTACCCGAGTGATGTACACAGCTCTTACCCGAGTGATGTACATAGTTCTTACCCGAGTGATGTACATAGTTCTTACCCGAGTGATGTACACAGTTCTTACCCGAGTGATGTACATAGTTCTTACCCGAGTGATGTACATAGTTCTTACCCGAGTGATGTACACAGCTCTTACCCGAGTGATGTACATAGTTCTTACCCGAGTGATGTACATAGTTCTTGCCCGAGTGATGTACATAGTTCTTACCCGAGTGATGTACATAGTTCTTACCCGAGTGATGTACATAGTTCTTACCCGAGTGATGTACATAGTTCTTACCCGAGTGATGTACATAGTTCTTACCCGAGTGATGTACACAGTTCTTACCCGAGTGATGTACACAGTTCTTACCCGAGTGATGTACATAGTTCTTACCCGAGTGATGTACACAGTTCTTACCCGAGTGATGTACATAGTTCTTACCCGAGTGATGTACATAGTTCTTACCCGAGTGATGTACATAGTTCTTACCCGAGTGATGTACATAGTTCTTACCCGAGTGATGTACACAGTTCTTACCCGAGTGATGTACATAGTTCTTACCAGAGTGATGTACACAGTTCTTACCCGAGTGATGTACATAGTTCTTACCCGAGTGATGTACACAGTTCTTACCCGAGTGATGTACACAGTTCTTACCCGAGTGATGTACACAGTTCTTACCCGAGTGATGTACATAGTTCTTACCCGAGTGATGTACATAGTTCTTACCCGAGTGATGTACATAGTTCTTACCCGAGTGATGTACATAGTTCTTACCCGAGTGATGTACATAGTTCTTACCCGAGTGATGTACATAGTTCTTACCCGAGTGATGTACATAGTTCTTACCCGAGTGATGTACATAGTTCTTACCCGAGTGATGTACATAGTTCTTACCCGAGTGATGTACATAGTTCTTACCCGAGTGATGTACACAGTTCTTACCCGAGTGATGTACATAGTTCTTACCCGAGTGATGTACACAGTTCTTACCCGAGTGATGTACATAGTTCTTACCCGAGTGATGTACACAGTTCTTACCCGAGTGATGTACACAGTTCTTACCCGAGTGATGTACACAGTTCTTACCCGAGTGATGTACATAGTTCTAACCCGAGTGATGTACATAGTTCTTACCCGAGTGATGTACATAGTTCTTACCCGAGTGATGTACATAGTTCTTACCCGAGTGATGTACATAGTTCTTACCCGAGTGATGTACATAGTTCTTACCCGAGTGATGTACATAGTTCTTACCCGAGTGATGTACATAGTTCTTACCCGAGTGATGTACATAGTTCTTACCCGAGTGATGTACATAGTTCTTACCCGAGTGATGTACACAGCTCTTACCCGAGTGATGTACATAGTTCTTACCCGAGTGATGTACATAGTTCTTACCCGAGTGATGTACATAGTTCTTACCCGAGTGATGTACATAGTTCTTACCCGAGTGATGTACATAGTTCTTACCCGAGTGATGTACATAGTTCTTACCCGAGTGATGTACATAGTTCTTACCAGAGTGATGTACATACTTCACTCAATTTTCTATTAGTAAAATAACATAACACGTTGTGAGGTTAACTTAAGTTTGGGACGTATTATGGCACCTGGTTAACTGCCAGCTTTTCAGTAGTAATAGTGTCATATCGTATAACTGTGCCAGGAATAAAATGACATTCTTTTATGCCGGCGTGCGGCCGGCAGTAACAGCCTGGTTGATGAAACCCTGATCCGCCATGAGGCCTGGTCTCAGACCGAGCCGCGGGGGGCGTTGACCCCCAAAACCCTGTCTAGGTAACTCCAGGTGGATGGTACTGTTGGGTATCACGTGTACTGTATGTACATGTACTGCAGCACCCATTACCACACTCCCCATAAGCAGAGGATCCTGTCTTATTAATACACTTAATGTGCTTATGTATTTTAGGATATTGGTCTCATTGAGTATGCAGAACCATTATGGATCCTGCACCTAATCAGATATTTAAATGAAACTGGGGAGAGTTCAAAGATTTACATCAAGACTAGTTCTGGAATTAAGGGGTGTAAGTTACGTGGAGTGAGTACAGGAGTTAAACCTGATAATGTCTGAGGACAGAAGGACTAAGGATAATGTGATAACGACGCACAGAATACCGAGAAGAACTGATATAAGAAGATTCCTTCTCAGTATGGTTTCAGACCTGGTATTCCTTAGAGGAAGGTTAGAATTAGTTTAGGGCTGGGTATGCCTTAATTTGACAGTACCATGGTTGATGGGGGTGGTTTCAAAACAGTTAACAAACAGTCACCAGCACATAAAAAAAACGTACAGATCACCAGAAACCAACCTTCTGCGAGAGTTAATAACGCAACAAGAAAGAAACCCGCGCTAAAGTTCCCACTGCACCCCATACTTGTGTACCTCCCGGGCCACCACACACCACTCTCACTACCTCAAGTACACTCCCCAACCCTGGTAGACGGTACTGTTCCACTCTTCCACCAGTGTTGCCGCTTCGATCTCAGCTACTTTCCATAAATTAGTGAGAATTTCCCAACAAAATGCCCACAAATTGTGTATAAATCTAGACGTTTTCAAACGAATATATTGAAATCATACATAATAGCGATTCCGGCATTTATACACAAATAACCCGCATGCAGTGGCTATTATTACTGTTATTAGTTTGTGGTCCAAGTCGGACCGAAACGTCGTGGTAAGTTTCTCCTATGTGTGGGTTATTTGTGTATTCCAGTCAGGGTATTGTGCCTTTTTGATTTTTCTAACCAACCTACCATCAGTAGATGAAGTTTTCACTTGAATCCTGTTTAATCACATTAATATTTTTTTTAAACATATAGGCAGCTTGTCACCGAAGTAGGGTGACCCCCCCCCCCAAAAAAAAAAAAAGGAAGAAAGACTTTCATCATCACTCACTCCATCACTGTCAGAAGCGTGTCAAAACTGCAGTTTAAAATCTGCAACATATCTTTACCCCTACTTAAGCGTGAAGGCAATGTACTTCCCACTTCCAGGACTCAAGTCCAGCTAACTGGTTTCCCAAATCCCTTCATAAATGTTACCTTCCTTAGACTCCAACAGCACGTCAAATCATAAAAAAACATTTGCCTCCACTGGCTCTTATCTAACGCACTCAAGTTCGCAAGCCTCGCACACACAATCTACTTAACCCACCCCTTCCTTCCAATACACATTTATACGTCCTCTAAGTCACTCTATTTTGCTCCATCTATAAATCCCCGAATAAACCTCAACAACCCCTCCTCAGCCCTCTGGATAATATTTTAAGAAACACTACACCTTCTAATCTCCAAGAATAATATACACACCACATATTGTCTTCAGAATCGGTATATCCACTGCCACCAGCCTTTACTTGGTTGCGACATTCACCACCCATTCTACACACCCGTGTAAGAACGTTGGTACCACTATACTCTCATACATTCCTCTCTTTGCTTCCATGTATAACGTTCTTCGTCTCCAAAGACTCCTCGATACACCACTCACATTTTTTCCCTTTATTTTTATGATTGAACTCGTCTATCATAGACGCATCTGCTGACAAGTTCACTTCTAAATATCTGAAAACATTCACCACAGTTGGGCTCGGTTCTCGACATTACGCTCACACAGTTCTAAGAACTCACTATAACTGGGAGCATTATATATATATATATATATATATATATATATATATATATATATATATATATATATATATATATATATATATAAGCATACATCTGGCGCACGTACACATGCAAGAAATTACATGTGTAAATACGCAAATACACATATACAAATGTGCAAACACTCGCAGACAGGCGATCTCAATAATGCAAGACTAGCCACGGGGGGTGAAGATTTTTATCTCATATATATGTATATGTGTAACTGAGACGAGGGACCAAGATTCTTCAACACACTCCCGTTATGCATAAAGTGAATTACCAACAAACTCTTGGTCGTCTTCAATTTCACACGTCAATTATTATTGATTACACGTCAGTAATTGATCAAACGTCAAAAAATTCCTCACACATCGGCCGTTTCTCTTCAAGGCAGGAAGACCCGGAAAAGAAGAAACATTTTCATCATCATTCACTCCATTACTGTCTTGTCAGAGACGTGCCTACACCACAGTTATAAAACGGCAACATTGACACCCTTCAGAGCGCCGGCACTGTGCTTCCCACCTCCAGAACTTAAGTCTGGCCTTCCCTTTTCTTTGAATCCCTTGAGAAATGTTACCTTGCTCTCACTCGAGCAGCACGTGAATCCTAGAAACCACTTGTCTCCACTCGCTTCTGTCTAATAAGCTCACACGTGCTTTCTGGAAGTCCAAGTCCTTCGCACACAAAACCTCCTATACCTCTTCCTTCCAAGCTTTCCAAGACCGACCCCTACCCCTCCTTCCTCCCACTACAGACATATACACTCTCCACGTCATTCTAATTTGCTCCATCCTCTCTAAATGGCCGATACACCTCAACAACCCCTTCTCACCTGTCTGGATAATACTTTTAGTAACCTTGCACCTCCTCCTAATTTCCAAACTATGCATTCGTTGCCTTATATTCACACCACACATTGCTCTCATCCGCGACATCTCCACTACCTCCATCCTTCTCCTTGTTGCTGCATTTACCACCCATTCTTCACAAACATATAAGAGAATTGGTATGACTATACTCTCATACATTTCCTGTTTTGCTTCCATGGATAACGTTCTTTGTCTATACAGACTCCTCATTGCACCACTCGCCTTTTTCCCTTCATTTATTCTGTGATACACCTCGTCTTTCATAGACCCATCAGCTTTCAAGTTCACCCCCAACAATCTGAATATATTCACTTCTTCCATACTCCCTCCAATCTGATATCCAGTCTTTCGTTACCTAAGATTTTTGTTATCCTCATCACCTTACTCTTCCCTATGTTCACTTTTAATTTTCTTTTACATACCCTACCAAACTCATCCACCAACCTCTGCAACTTCTCTTCAGAAACTCCCAAAAGCACAGTGTCATCAGCAAAGAGCAACTGTGGCACCTCCCACTTTGTGTTTGGTTCTTTATCTTTCAATCCTACACCTCTTGCCAACACTCGAGCATTCACTTCACTTACAACCCCTTCTGTAAATATAGTGAACAACCATGGTGACATCACACACACCTATCTAAGACCTACTCTTACTGGAAAATAATCTCCCTCTCTCCTACAAACTCTCACCTGAGCCTCGCTATCCTCATAAAAACTCTTCACTGTTTTCAGTAGCCTTCCTCTTATTTCATACATTTGTAACATATGTTACATTGCCCCCCTATCTACCCTGTCATGTGCCTTTTCCAAATCCATAAATGCCACAAAAACCTCTTTACCCTTATCCAAACACTGGTCACCTATACGTTTCACTGTAAACACTTGGTCTATACACCCCCTACCTTTCCTAAAGCCTCCTTGATCTTCTATGATGCTGATCTCCGTCTTACTTTAAATTCTTTCAATAATAACTCTACCATGCACTTCACTAGGTTTACTCAACAGGCTTATTTCCCTTATTTCTTGCCCCCTTTGCCTTTAAACAAAGAAACTATGCATGTTCTATGCAGTCCCTATGCATCCTACTCTCTTCCATATTTATTAAGTAAATGCACTAACCAGTCCAAAACTGTATCCCTATTTGCTTTAACATTTTTGTCTTTATCCCATCAGTTCCAACAGCTGTACCCCTTTCATTCTAACCACTGCCTCCTCCACTTTCCCCACCCACACAATTGGCTCTTCCTCACTCCAAGATGTTATATCACCCTGTCTAATACACGAAATCACAGCTTCTCTATCTTCATCAACATTGAACAGTTCCTGGAGTTTACCTGGAGAGAGTTCCGGGGGTCAACGCCCCCGCGGCCCGGTCTGTGACCAGGCCTCCTGGTGGATCAGAGCCTGATCAACCAGGCTGTTGCTGCTGGCTGCACGCAAACCAACGTACGAGCCACAGCCCGGCTGATCCGGAACTGACTTAAGGTGCCTGTCCAGTGCCAGCTTGAAGACTGCCAGGGGTCTGTTGGTAATCCCCCTTATGTGTGCTGGGAGGCAGTTGAACAGTCTCGGGCCCCTGACACTTATTGTATGGTCTCTCAACGTGCTAGTGACACCCCTGCTTTTCATTGGGGGGATGGTGCATCGTCTGCCAAGTCTTTTGCTTTCGTAGTGAGTGATTCTCGTGTGCAAGTTCGGTACTAGTCCCTCTAGGATTTTCCAGGTGTATATAATCATGTATCTCTCCCTCCTGCGTTCCAGGGAATACAGGTTTAGGAACCTCAAGCGCTCCCAATAATTGAGGTGTTTTATCTCCGTTATGCGCGCCGTGAAAGTTCTCTCTACATTTTCTAGGTCGGCAATTTCACCTGCCTTGAAAGGTGCTGTTAGTGTGCAGCAATATTCCAGCCTAGATAGAACAAGTGACCTGAAGAGTGTCATCATGGGCTTGGCCTCCCTAGTTTTGAAGGTTCTCATTATCCATCCTGTCATTTTTCTAGCAGATGCGATTGATACAATGTTATGGTCCTTGAAGGTGAGATCCTCCGACATGATCACTCCCAGGTCTTTGACGTTGGTGTTTCGCTCTATTTTGTGGCCAGAATTTGTTTTGTACTTTGATGAAGATTTAATTTCCTCATGTTTACCATATCTGAGTAATTGAAATTTCTCATCGTTGAACTTCATATTGTTTTCTGCAGCCCACTGAAAGATTTGGTTGATGTTCGCCTGGAGCTTTGCAGTGTCTGCAATGGAAGACACTGTCATGCAGATTCGGGTGTCATCTGCAAAGGAAGACACGGTGCTGTGGCTGACATCCTTGTCTATGTCGGATATGAGGATGAGGAACAAGATGGGAGCGAGTACTGTGCCTTGTGGAACAGAGCTTTTCACCGTAGCTGCCTCGGACTTTACTCTGTTGACGACTACTCTCTGTGTTCTGTTAGTGAGGAAATTATAGATCCATCGACCGACTTTTCCTGTTATTCCTTTAGCACGCATTTTGTGCGCTATTACGCCATGGTCACACTTGTCGAAGGCTTTTGCAAAGTCTGTATATATTACATCTGCATTCTTTTTGTCTTCTAGTGCATTTAGGACCTTGTCGTAGTGATCCAATAGTTGAGACAGACAAGAGCGACCTGTTCTAAACCCATGTTGCCCTGGGTTGTGTAACTGATGGGTTTCTAGATGGGTGGTGATCTTGCTTCTTAGGACCCTTTCAAAGATTTTTATGATATGGGATGTTAGTGCTATTGGTCTGTAGTTCTTTGCTGTTGCTTTACTGCCCCCTTTGTGGAGTGGGGCTATGTCTGTTGTTTTTAGTAACTGTGGGACGACCCCCGTGTCCATGCTCCCTCTCCATAGGATGGAAAAGGCTCGTGATAGGGGCTTCTTGCAGTTCTTGATGAACACAGAGTTCCATGAGTCTGGCCCTGGGGCAGAGTGCATGGGCATGTCATTTATCGCCTGTTCGAAGTCATTTGGCTTCAGGATAACATCGGATAGGCTTGTGTTCATCAAATTTTGTGGCTCTCTCATAAAAAATTCATTTTGATCTTCGACTCTCAGTCTGGTTAGCGGCTTGCTAAAAACTGAGTCATATTGGGACTTGAGTAGCTCACTCATTTCCTTGCTGTCATCTGGGTAGGACCCATCTTGTTTAAGTAGGGGCCCAATACTGAACGTTGTTCTCGATTTTGATTTGGCATAGGAGAAGAAATACTTTGGGTTTCTTTCGATTTCATTTATGGCTTTTAGTTCTTCCCGCGATTCCTGACTCCTAAAGGATTCTTTTAGCTTAAGTTCGATGCTTGCTATTTCTCTGACCAGTGTCTCCCTACGCATTTCAGATATATTGACCTCTTTTAGCCGCTCTGTTATTCTTTTCCGTCGCCTGTAAAGGGAGCGCCTGTCTCTTTCTGTTTTACATCTACTCCTCCTTTTTCTTAGAGGAATAAGCCTTGTGCATACATCGAGTGCCACCGAGTTAATCTGTTCTAGGCATAAGTTGGGGTCTGTGCTGCTTAGTATATCTTCCCAGCTTATATCGGTTAGGACTTGGTTTACTTGGTCCCACTTTATGTTTTTGTTATTGAAGTTGAATTTGGTGAATGCTCCCTCATGACTAATCTCATTATGTCGGTCTGGGGCTCCGCGCATACATGACTGAACCTCAATTATGTTGTGATCTGAGTATATTGTTTTTGATATGGTAACATTTCTTATCAGATCATCATTGTTAGTGAAGATGAGGTCTAGTGTATTCTCCAGTCTAGTAGGCTCTATTATTTGCTGGTTTAAATTGAATTTTGTGCAGAGATTTAAAAGCTCGCGTGAGTGTGAGTTTTCATCAGAGCTGCCTCCTGGTGTTATTACTGCAACAATATTATTTGCTATATTCCTCCATTTTAGGTGCCTTAAGTTGAAATCCCCCAGGAGCAAGATGTTTGGTGCAGGAGCTGGAAGGTTTTCCAGACAGTGGTCAATTTTTAACAGCTGTTCCTGGAATTGCTGGGATGTTGCATCCGGAGGCTTGTAGACTACCACAATGACTAGGTTTTGGTTCTCGACCTTTACTGCTAAAACTTCCACTACATCATTTGAGGCATTTAGCAGTTCTGTGCAAACAAGTGACTCTGCAATGTACAGGCCAACCCCCCCCTTTTGCCTGTTCACTCTGTCACATCTGTATAGGTTGTAACCTGGGATCCATATTTCGTTGTCCAAGTGATCCTTTATGTGGGTCTCAGTGAAAGCCGCGAACATTGCCTTTGCCTCTGCAAGCAGTCCACGGATGAAAGGTATTTTGTTGTTTGTTGCTGGCTTTAGACCCTGTATATTTGCAAAGAAGAATGTTATCGGACTGGTGGTATTGTTGGTACTGGGGGGGGATTTTTTTTCCGGCATTAGTATCTGTATCTGTTGGTTTGGAGTGGAGGCCATCGACTGTGGTTCCACTCCAGGAATGACTGGATTTGGTGTACGATTTCTGCCATTTCCTGCCAGTTTTTTTTCCTTCCTGGCACTAAAAAACCTCTCCTTCTTGAGTGGCTGTGGCTACCCAGGTTTTCCCATGGCCTGGATGTTTTGTATCTTTTTGTCCCCTTTAGATGGTATGCCTGGCAATTTAAGTTATAGCACAGTCTTTCCTGTACTGAAGAGGTACACAGTTCAGGGTGAAAAAGCTTACAGGAAGGGAGTTTGCATTTTCCTGTTGTCATATGGGTATGGCATTTTCTAGGGTGGTCATAGTTGCACGTCCCATCTGTTTTTCCAGATTTCCCATGCCAGCAGATACCGAGTGCATAGTATGTGCACAGGCTTGGTTTCCGTTTGCCTTGGGTTTCTGTGACTGTATTCCCTGTTGGTGCATGTTTCCCTGTCTTACTTCTATCCTCCCTAGCACCAACAATGGAGCTCCCACCAGTTGTTTTTGGTAATATATCCTCACTATTGCTAGTGGAGTCCTCTTGTTTGCTATTTCCTGCGGTATTTCTAGTTTGCAATATTGGTTTTATCTTATCTTTGACTACACTTGTTTCCCTACTATGGCTCCTGTCCCCTATGAGGTCATTTATATGTATTCCTTCCTGCATATAATTCCCGACTACCTGGACAAAATCTCCAGCTTCACCATTACTGTCTCCCAGGACAGCATCTCCAGCTTCCCCATTACTGTCTCCCAGGACAGCATCTCCAGCTTCACCATTACTGTCTCCCAGGACAGCACCTCCAGCTTCACCATTACTGTCTCCCAGGACAGCACCTCCAGCTTCACCATTACTGTCTCCCAGGACAGCACTATCAGCCCCCCATTTACTGACTACCAGGACATCATCTCCAGCCTTACAGTTTCTGACTACATGGCCAGTATCAAGGGCAGTACCATTCAGCCCAGACTTTTTATGTTCCCATCTGTTGTAGAAAGCTTCCAGGTTTTCTATGAAAGCAGCTTTGATGTTGACCTCTTTTAATACCCTTATGATTTTAGTCCACAGATTTATCTCATTTGGGCATACCCAAAAACACTTCCCTGTTTTAATACTGCTTGTAGCTAGTTCTTGGATATCTGCACAAGGGGCGTGACACCAATTTCCACAAAAATGACAATTTATGCATGTGGAAGCCCGTTTGTTTGACTGACCACAGACTACACAGGGCTTCATAATGATTTGAATGGTTGATTTACTGCAATTCTACTAGCAACCTCTTGAAAATTCTATTAATAACCTGCTAGGTAGTGCACGAAACCGTTTGAAACCAGTCCAGGGTTCGGACCAGTCAAGGGTTCGGACCAGTCAAGGGTTCGGACCAGTCAAGGGTTCGGACCAGTTAAGGGTTCGGACCAGTCAAGGGTTCAGACCAGTCTATCTGATCTGATCAGTGGGTCACTTATTTAAAACATACTGGTCGGTGATTTGAGCTAACACATGAAGGATCTACTGGAAATTATCTACCCGAGTAATATGTGATTTGATTGATACAAAAGTATAACTTGCGTGTTGAAGAGCCGGTGACTGCTGGCACTCCTACAATGACGACGGTCGACCTCCACCCTTGTTTATCAATCGCTGTATCTAGCTTTTCTATTTTTTTTTTTTTTTTCGGTCTCCACCACAATAAATGCTATATTATCACTATAGTTGACTGGTGCAAATTTTGGAGGAAGGACGCTTTTTCTGTAGTAATAATTGCTTCTCGTTGTGTATATTGCGACCGCTGGTAACTACAGGTTATATGAAATTCACAGTAACGTCTCGTATTTCAAGAAAAAAAGAAACTAATGAAAGTCACTCCACTCCACTAAGTACCATTATAATACTGGTTAGTTGCTACTACAGCACTGTATTCTGCTATTCACTGGTATCACTAGATTATATGCGAGTACACTAGCAGGCCAGGAAGATTATTAAAAACAGCTGACCTGTGGTAAGATTCTGGCGACTTCTGGCACCTGCCTCTATAGGCTTATCACTTCATTTACAAATTCACCTGTTTTCAAATGACACTTTAGCCTTTATCATCAATATACTAGGGAGCCACTATAGTATACACTATACACTATGTATACTCAATGTTATCAGGGAGACTTTCTTTCCTCTGACACAAAGTTCAATTATTATTATTTTTTTTCACACGGGACAGGCCTATGATTCCCCTCTGGCAGTAAACTCTGCTAGGTATGCACACTAATTCTCCTTTTTTGACTCAGTATATAATGTTTTCCGCCCAAGATTGGTTCCAGGCGCTAGAGGGATGTATCGTATAGGATTGATGACACAAATTAAAGTTCTAGCACGTAAGAGCGACCGTGAAAACACCCGAAAACGCGGAGCACAACGAGGCACGCCTGTGTCTGGCTATGACTTGGGAGGTAAAAAAATATTCACTCCATCTTCCTGATACTTCTAACTCTCCGACTAATAACTCTTGTTAGCTATTTTTAATTGTTAAATCCATTCGTTCCCTAGGTATTAATCTCACTCCAAAACTTTTTTGTTATTCTCAGCAAAATTTGTTGATAATATCTGACCCACTCTCTCATTTACTCTTTTTACTTCGCTTCACCACTCTCTTAACCTCTATTTTTCTCTCTCCATATACTCCTCCCTCCTTGTATCACTTCTGCTTTGTAAAAGCCTCTCATATCCTAACTTTTCTCACTTATTATTCTCTTTACATCATTCAATCAATCGCTCTTCTTCCCTCCTGCACCCACTTTCTTGTCATCACAAACTTCAACTGAGCACTCTAATATTATTTACTCCATAATTCTTCACTCTCATTGCCTATACTCCTACTAACCCGTCTTTCTTCCACTAGTAGTTTTGTAGTGATACTGGTCCTGTGGGGAGCAGCAGCAGGATAATACTGCACCACCTCTAGGGGCCCTTAACAACAACAACAGTTTGGCGTGCGTCATGGGCACCAACATATGGTGTGTGATTCTCTCCTACTTTATCCATTTATCACCGATGCAGATTACATGGTGAGTTTAAATATGTGGCCTGTAGTTATAACTTTTCTCTTGACATATGCAAGACATCACCATCCCTGTAGAAGCCATTATTAGATGTACTAGTCATTATATTTTGTTGTTGCAGAAGTACTATGAAGATTCTATGTTCAATAAAGCCTAGAGATAAGGCCTGTGTTTCTATCACAACAAGTTTATATCTACATTAACTGCCTCCTGCAGAATATCTTACTGCTAAGTTTGTGATGGCTGAGAACCAAAACAAGTATAGTACTAGAGGAAGGAGACACAATGAACCCCACTGGAAATAAGTCACTTTATCTGACTTTTTTGGGTTATCCCAGGTTCTCTACGCATATGCTGCTATGTGTCATAATTATGTAACTGTATTTGTGTATACTTGAATAAACTTACTTCGTAGTACTCCCGGTAGGAGGTCAGGCTTCAAGCACCTTTTATTGTACAGTAATAAAGAAGTGGATGGACTAGCTGCGCATGTCAAAGCCAGTCACAGTATGAACCAATTCAATAAGAGAGCTAACATAAGTAGGTAAGTAAGTAAGTTTATTCAGGTATGCACAAATACAGTTACATAGAATTATCATACATAGCAGCATATGTGTAGAGAACCTAGGATAACCCAAAAAAAGTCAGACAGAGTGACTTATTTCCATTGGGGTCCTTTACTTATTTCCATACATGTACCTATTACTGTGATATGATCATCTCTTTAATTCTATTGTAAATAACTCCGTTTACCTTATCCCTATTATATATCCTTTTATTGTAACTGTTCTACATAAAACCGAGTTACTTTGCTGTTTTATTTTTTAAGGTTTAAGTAGCGAGATATTGCAAGGACTCCATTGGAAAAAAGTCACCTTGACATTTTTTTGGGTTATTCTAGGAAATCTGTACATATGCTGCTATGTATAATAATTTATGTAACTGTATTTATGTGTACCTGTTCTTGGATGACCCGGTGGCCTGGTGGCTAAAGCTCCCGCTTCACACACGGAGCTCCCGGGTTCGATTCCCGGCGGGTGGAAACATTTCGACACGTTTCCTTACACCTGTTGTCCTGTTCACCTAGCAGCAAATAGGTACCTGGGTGTTAGTCGACTGGTGTGGGTCGCATCCTGGGGGACAAGATTAAGGACCCCAATGGAAATAAGTTAGACAGTCCTCGATGACGCACTGACTTTCTTGGGTTATCCTGGGTGGCTAACCCTCCGGGGTTAAAAATCCGAACGAAATCTTATCTTATCCTATCTTATTACAATTATTGTTATTGTCGTTATTACAATTATTAATGAAAATGGTTAAACCATCCAGAGTAAAACAACGTATGGGAAATGTAATCAATTTCAATCTAAGTAAGGAAGCTTAGCTCGAATTCCTTGGATCAAGGGTCCGTTAACAGCACCTAAGTATCACCTTTATCAAGCCATTACAAACAATACATGGACACAGAGGGTACTGTTTGTAATGGCTTGATAAAGCTCCTGGAGAGCGAAACGTTGCCACAATAAATGTCACATTAGTTGCACTTGTGTCCTTTTACTTTACTTATTGTCGGTAATTCTACCAACTTTATTACAAGTATCACCTTCGTGAAGGAATAGTTTGCCTTGAGAATGAAAGAAAACGTACACTATAAATTTACAAAGAACGTATTTTAATATTAACATAGACTATGTTAGTTTTGTGCAGTTGGCATGTTGAGGTCAGACAAAAGCAGGAAAATGCTGAGTAAAGTATAAATGTGCACATGCTGAGGGTAAGTATATGTTTGCCCATGTTGAGGGTAGGCACATGTTTGCCCTTGCTGAGGGTTGGCACATGTTTGCCCATGTTGAGGGTAGGCACATGTTTGCCCATGTTGAGGGTAGGCACATGTTTGTCCATGCTGAGGGTAGGCACATGTTTGCCCATGTTGAGGGTAGGCACATGTTTGCCCTTGCTGAGGGTAGGCACATGTTTGCCCTTGCTGAGGGTTGGCACATGTTTGCCATTGCTGAGGGTTGGCACATGTTTGCCCATATTGAGGGTAGGCACATGTTTGCCCTTGCTGAAGGTAGGCACATGTTTGCCCTTGCTGAGGGTTGGCACATGTTTGCCCTTGCTGAGGGTTGGCACATGTTTGCAATTGCTGAGGGTTGGCACATGTTTGCCCTTGCTGAGGGTTGGCACATGCTTGCCCTTGCTGAGGGTTGGCACATGTTTGCCCTTGCTGAGGGTAGGCACATGTTTGCCCATGCTGAGGGTAGGCACATGTTTGCCCTTGCTGAGGGTTGGCACATGTTTGCCCATATTGAGGGTAGGCACATGTTTGCCCTTGCTGAAGGTAGGCACATGTTTGCCCTTGCTGAGGGTTGGCACATGTTTGCCCTTGCTGAGGGTTGGCACATGTTTGCAATTGCTGAGGGTTGGCACATGTTTGCCCTTGCTGAGGGTTGGCACATGTTTGCCCTTGCTGAAGGTAGGCACATGTTTGCACTTGCTGAGGGTAGGCACATGTTTGCCCTTGCTGAGGGTTGGCACATGTTTGCCCTTGCTGAGGGTTGGCACATGTTTGCAATTGCTGAGGGTTGGCACATGTTTGCAATTGCTGAGGGTAGGCACATGTTTGCCCTTGCTGAGGGTTGGCACATGTTTGCCCTTGCTGAAGGTAGGCACATGTTTGCACTTGCTGAGGGTAGGCACATGTTTGCCCTTGCTGAGGGTTGGCACATGTTTGCCCTTGCTGAGGGTTGGCACATGTTTGCAATTGCTGAGGGTTGGCACATGTTTGCCCTTGCTGAGGGTTGGCACATGTTTGCCCTTGCTGAGGGTTGGCACATGTTTGCCCTTGCTGAGGGTTGGCACATGTTTGCCCTTGCTGAGGGTTGGCACATGTTTGCCCTTGCTGAGGGTTGGCACATGTTTGCCCTTGCTGAGGGTTGGCACATGTTTGCCCTTGCTGAGGGTTGACACACGTTTGCCCTTGCTGAGGGTTGGCACATGTTTGCCCATGCTGAGGGTTGGCATATGTTTGCCCATGCTGAAGGTTGGCACATGTTTGCCCTTGCTGAAGGTTGGCACATGTTTGCCCTTGCTGAGGGTTGGCACATGTTTGCCCTTGCTGAGGGTTGGCACATGTTTGCCCATGCTGAGGGTTGGCACATGTTTGCCCTTGCTGAGGGTTGGCGTATGTTTGCCCATGCTCAGGGCAGGCACATGTTTGCCCATGCTCTGGGCAGGCACATGTTTGCCCTTATTGAGGGTAGGCACATGTTTGCCCATGCTGAGGGGTGGCACATGTTAGCCCTTGCTGAGGGTAGGCACATGTTTGCCCATGCTCTGGGCAGGCACATGTTTGCCCTTGCTGAGGGTAGGCACATGTTTGTCCATGCTGAGGGGTGGCACATGTTAGCCCTTGCTGAGGGTAGGCACATGTTTGCCCATGCTGAGGGGTGGCACATGTTTACCCATGTTGAAGACAGGCATATGTTTGCTCATGATGTTGGCATGTATACACGTAGCCATACTATGGAAAGGTATACGCATGCGGGGCTTAGATATGCATGACTATCCCGAGGTCAAGTATGAGAGAGAGAGAGAAAGAGAGAGAGAGAGAGAGAGAGAGAGAGAGAGAGAGAGAGAGAGAGAGAGAGAGAGAGGAGAGTCTCTGGTTAAGCACTTTACCTCCTTGGCTGGTCAAAACTCTCACTCCCTTTCTTGGTACTTTCTCTCCTACTCACATTCATCACTCTCATGGCTTCAACGAACGTGTTCGCGCTCTCCCGACCTGTAAGATATTAAGTCATGACGTTGAGTTCCTCTTCACTAATGTCCCTCTTGATGATGTTCTTAATTTTCTCAGAAGGCCAATGAAGGGTTACTTCATCTTCTTATACCTACTGATGTCTTTCTTGATCTTGTTCTTCTTTGTGTGGACGTCAACTCCTTCATATGCAATACTTCAGAACTGTTCTTCCTACTGCTGGTGTGCGTTCTTTACTCTGACTCCGTTATGTAGAGAACATCTTTGTTCTTTGGCCTCATGACTAGTCTCTTGCGGCCATTTCTGGATGCCCTTAACAATCTTGCTCCTTCCATCAAGTTCGTGGTTGAATGGGAATATATTTCTTTCCTTCTTTCCTTATATACGTCCACCGCTCGGCTACAAGCTTTTCTTGGAAGCTGCAACTTTAAGCGAAATGACGTAGAATGGTAAGAATTTTACCATAGGTGCACAGTGCACCTTGAGCACTCATTGCAGCAGGGTTAAACCAAGGAATATGTGGTTTGCAAAGTGAAAAATATATAGAGCACCTCCTACCACCTCACAGTTCAACACCGAATGTGCAAACTCCACACAGACAGTGGCCCTAGCGAGGAATCTATTTTTCCCCTCATCATTATAACGAAACGACTTTAAACGAAACGACGTTAAGTGAGGACTTACTGTATTCATATGGTTTTGTGAAACACGTAACTAGATATTGTCAGACCGATTTAGTTATGTTGAGCTTAATTGTAACTCAATATACTGTAAGTTCACAGGATACTGTCAAACATATCACTAGTCATTGTGTTACTGTAAATCATTATACTTTAAAGTATTTATGTGATTTTGTCAAATACATAATTAGCAATTATCAGGTATATCTGGTGACAGCAAATTTTAATCCAAAAATAATTTTCTCCCAATTTTTTTTTATTTCTTCAAAAGCAACGGGAGCTACTGTTAGTCATGTGTACTTGTATCCAGTAATTCTCTATATCATAAACTGTAAATAATTCATGTGAACTTGTCAAAAAGAAATGAACGCGTTTCCATCTAACTAGATTTTGTTTGTGGCTGACTGGTATATATGTGTAGTCGCCCATCTGCGAGGAATTTTGCATGAGAGGTTTTAATCCTGTACCCAATAACTGACTTTCATGTTAACAGAGACACTTCAATTAGTGCAGTTTTAATTGAAACCCGTAATCAATCCCTATTAGTCACATAACATGATCCGCTAAGCTGCATGGTTTTGGTCAGTAAATAATTGGCAATGTACCGATCAAATTGTTTATGGCTGTCGCATACTTCCGCGAACACACACACACACACACACACACACACACACACACACACACACACACACACACACACACACACACACACACACACTCACAAAGAGATAGACTCAGAAGTGTTCCTGTTCGCAGATGATGTGAAGTTAATGAGGAGAATTTAATCAGATGAGGATCAGGCAGGACTACAAAGAGACCTGGACAGGCTGGACACCTGGTCCAGCAACTGTCTACTTGAATTTAACCCCGCCAAATGTATAGTCATGAAGATCAGGGAAGGGCAAAGAAGACCGCAGAGTATAGGCTAGGTGGACAAAGGCTGCAAATCTCACTCAGGAGAAAGATCTTGGGGTGTGTATATACCGAGCACGTCTCCGGAAACACACACCAACCAGATAACTGCTGCAGCATACGGGCGCCTGGCAAAACTGAGAATAGCGTTCCGATACCTTAGCAAGGAATCGTTCAAGACACTGTACAAAGCGTACATCAGCCCCATACTGGAGTATGCAGCACCAGTTTGGAACCTATGCCTGGTCAAGCACGTCAAGAAATTAGGGAAAATGCAAAGGTTTGCAACAAGGTTAGTTCCAGAGCTAAGGGTAATGTCCTACGAGAAAAGGTTAAGGGAAATCGGCCTGACGGCACTAGCGGACAGGAGGGTTAAGGGAGACTGATAACGACATACAAAATACTGCGTGGAATAGATAAAGTGGAGAGACAAGATGTTCCAGAGATGGGACACAGAAAGAAGGGGTCGCAATTGGAAGTTGAAGAATCAGATGAGTCAAGGGGATGTTAGGAATTATTTCTACAGTCAGAGAGTTGTCAGGAAGAGGAATAGTTTAGCAAGTGATGTAGTGGAGGCAGGAACCATACATAGCTCTAAGACGAGATATGATAAAGCTCATAGAGCAGGGAGAGAGAGGACGGAGTAGCGATCAGTGAAGAGGCGGGGCAAGGAGCTGTGACACGACCCCTGCAACCATAATTAGGTGAGTATAGTTAGGCGAGTACACACACACACACACACACACACACAGACACACACACACACACTACATTACAAACTTCACCCCCACAGCAACAACCCATAGTTCCTTACCAGGTCTCCCACTTCCCCAACCCCAATATACTTCCCAGACCACAGTCTTAGAAAAGAAGTTGAAGGTGTGGTATACAAATGCAGATGGAATAACAAACAAGTATGAGGAGTGGCACGAAAGAATCAAAGAGACATCCCCAGACATAATAGCACTCACAGAAACAAAACTCACCAGAATAATAACAGATTCAATCTTTCCATCCGGATATCAAATCTTCAGGAAAGACAGAGGGAGGAGAGGGGGAGGAGGAGTTGCACTGCTCATTAAAAACCAGTGGGGTTTTGAGAAAATGGAAGGAATGGATGGCATGGGCGAAAGGGACTACTTAGTAGGAACAATCCAGTCTGAGGGACATAAGGTGATAATTGCAGTAATGTACAACCCACCACAGAACTGCAGGAGGCCAAGAGAAGAATACGATGAGAGCAACAGAGCAATGATCAACACACTAGCCGAGGTGGCCAGGAGAGCACACATGGGGGGAGCAAAGTTACTAGTTATGGGTGATTTCAATCACAAGGAGATTGACTGGGAAAACCTGGAGCCCCATGGGGGTCCCGAAACATGGAGAGCCAAGATGATGGATGTGGTACTGGAGAACCTCATGCATCAACATGTTAGAGACACTACCAGAGAGAGAGGAGAGGATGAACCAGCAAGGTTGGACCTTGTATTCACCATGAGTAGTTCGGACATCGAGGGTATCATGTATGAAAGGCCCCTGGGAGCTAGTGATCATGTGGTTCTGTGCTTCGACTACATAGTTGAGCTCCAAGTGGAGAGAGTAGCAGGAATAGGCTGGGAAAAACCAAACTACAAAAGGGGGAACTACTCAGGCATGAGGAACTTCCTTCAAGACATTCAGTGGGAGAGGGAACTGACAGGAAAACCAGTACAAGAAATGATGGACTATGTAGCAACAAAATGCAAGGAGGCAGAGGAGAGGTTTGTTCCCAAGGGAAACAAATAATGGGAAGAACAGAATGAGTCCTTGGTTCACCCAAAGGTGTAGGGAGGCAAAAACTAGGTGTACTTGAGAATGGAAAAGGTACAGAAGACAGAGAACTCAGGAAAATAAAGAAATCAGCCGAAGAGCCAGAAACGAATATGCACAGATAAGAAAGGAGGCTCAGAGACAATATGAAAATGACATAGCATCAAAAGTAAAGACTGACCCGAAGCTGTTGTACAGCCACATCAGGAGGAAAACAACAGTCAAGGACCAGGTAATCAGACTGAGGAAGGGTGATGGGGAATTCACAAGAAACGACCGAGAGGTATGTCAGGAGCTCAACACAAGATTTAAAGAGGTATTTACAGTGGAAACCAGTAGGACTCCAAGAAATCAGAACAGGGGGGCACACCAGCAAGTGCTGGATGAGGTACATATAACCAAGGAGGAAGTGAAGAAGCTGCTATGCGAACTTGACACCTCAAAGGCGGTGGGACCAGACAACATCTCTCCATGGGTCCTTAAAGAGGGAGCAGAGATATTGTGTGAGCCATTAACAAAGATCTTCAACACATCATTTGAAACTGGGCAACTCCCTGAGGTATGGAAAATGGCAAATGTAGTCCCAATTTTTAAAAAGGGAGACAGACATGAGGCACTAAACTACAGACCTGTATCTCTAACGTGTATAGTATGCAAGGTCATGGAGAAGATCATCAGGAGGAGAGTGGTGGAGCACCTGGAAAGAAACAAGTGTATAATTGACAACCAGCACGGTTTCAGGGAAGGAAAATCCTGTGTCACAAACCTACTAGAGTTTTATGACAAGGTGACAGAAGTAAGACAAGAGAGAGAGGGGTGGATCGACTGCGTATTTTTGGACTGCAAGAAGGCTTTCGACACAGTTCCTCACAAGAGGTTACTGCAAAAGCTAGAGGACCAGGCACACATAACAGGAAAGGCACTGCAATGGATCAGAGAATATCTGACAGGGAGGAAACAACGAGTCATGGTACGCGACGAGGTGTCAGAGTGGGCGCCTGTGACAAGCGGGGTTCCACAGGGGTCAGTCCTAGGACCTGTGCTGTTCTTGGTATACGTGAACGACATAACGGAAGGGATAGACTCAGAAGTGTCCTTGTTTGCAGACGATGTGAAGTTAATGAGAAGAATCGAATCGGACGAGGATCAGGCAGGACTACAAAGAGATCTGGACAGGCTACAAGCCTGGTCCAGCAACTGGCTCCTTGAATTTAACCCTGCCATATGCAAAGTCATGAAGATTGGGGAAGGGCAAAGAAGACCGCAGACACAATATAGTTTAGATGGCCAAAGACTGCAAACCTCACTAAAGGAAAAAGATCTGGGGGTGAGTATAACACCGAGCATATCTCCTGAGGCGCACATCAATCAGATAACTGCTGCAGCATACGGGCGCCTGGCAAACCTACGGATAGCGTTCCGATACCTCAGTAAGGATTCGTTTAAGACTCTGTACACCATCTACGTCAGGCCCATACTGGAGTATGCAGCACCAGTTTGGAATACACACCTAGTCAAGCACGTCAAGAAATTAGAGAAAGTGCAAAGGTTTGCAACAAGACTAGTCCCAGAGCTACGGGGATTGTCCTATGAAGAAAGGTTGAGGGAAATCGGCCTGACGACACTGGAGGCCAGGAGGGTCAGGGGAGACATGATAACGACATATAAAATACTGCGCTGAATAGACGAGGTGGTCAAAGACGGGATGTTCCAGAGATGGGACACAGACACAAGAGGTCACAATTGGAAGTTGAAGACTCAGATGAATCAAAGGGATGTTAGGAAGTATTTCTTCAGTCATAGAGTAGTCAGGCCATGGAATAGCCTAGAAAGTGATGTGGTGGAGGCAGGAACCATACATAGTTTTAAGGCGAGGTATGATAGAGCTCATGGGGCAGGGAGAGAGAGGACCTAGTAGCAATCAGCGAAGAGGCGGGGCCAGGAGCTGTGACTCGACCCCTGCAACCACAAATAGGTGAGTACAAATAGGTGAGTACATGAAAACACCCACCTACATACAACTAACACACACATGCTCACGCACCAACACTCAGCAAGCCAAGTGTTTTAGCGACAAGCGCCTTTGACAAATGGCACTTGTCGCTAATAGACTAACACGAAGGAATTGCTATATTTATATACCTCTCTGAATTTCGTATCTCCTTGCTTGTATTACAAATATTTGAGCCTTGATAGTGAGTGAAACTGACACTGGTCAACAACAAAACAAAGAAAGCTTTTTCGTTGTCAGAGACAATTAAAGGTATTTAGGGTATTTTAAGGTTGCTGAATTCGAAAAATATCAGCAGTTTTTTCATATTGGCTCTGGTTTGTGAGATATTGCAAACCTCCCCACAATTGGAAGCTTACAATGTGTCTTATTGCACAATGGTAACCAACATGCATCTTTTTCAATTGTTCAATCAACAGAACTTGAAGAAGAATACGGGAATATCAAAATGTTATTGCAGAAGCTTTGCTATTATGAGCACAAGATGTTTATTTGTGTTGATGGTGAACTTCTTGCTTGGACGACAGACTGGATATGCAAAGTATCCTTGTTTCAACTGATTGTTGGACAGTAAGACGAAGGAAGATCATTGGACAAAGTGACATGACCTTCAAGAAAAAAACATGACTGTAGGTGCAGTATCATTACCGAGCCATTGGTTGACAGGGATAACTTTATTCTGCCAACACTCCACATTATAGGGATAATGAAGCAGTTCGTTAAGACCTTGGACAAAGATGGCAAGTAAGTTTATTGAGGTATACAGAAATGCAGTTACATAGATTATCATACATAGCATGTGTGTGTAAAGTACCTGGGTAACCCAAATAAGTCAGTGACTTATTTCCATTGCGTCAAATACATTTGTAGATCGTTCCCTGGATTAAGTATGAAAAAATAAGCTGGAATCTTTGATGATTCTCTAATTCGAAAGCTTATCAAGGATTCTAATTTCACAGAATATATGAATGGTGTTGAAGTTTGTGCATGGTTGTCAAGAGTTTCTTGGGTAATCACAAAGCAGACAGTCATGACGAACTGCTGCAATTGCTGACAATCTTTAAAAAATTAGGTGCTGTAATTAGCATAAATGTACACTATCTCCATAGCCACCTAGACTTCCACATCATCTTGGTAAGGTCATTGAGGAACAAAGTGAGAGGTTCCAACAAGATATAAAGGTAACAAAGGAAAGGTATCAAGGCAGATGGAGCACACATTATGGCAGACTATTGCTGGAGCCTCCTGCGGGGCAATGTTGAAGACCAACATAGAAAAAAACTATGCAAACGAGGTTTTTATATACAGTAATTTGTGGTATCTGAATTATCTTACTATATTAATCTGTTATATACAATGAACTGCTAGTATTTGTAAGTTAGACCCGCCTGATCGATATATTTTCCACATCTTTTAGATTTTTCAATTGGATGCAAAAATTCAGAGCTATTGAAGCAAAACCGGTGACACTCGAAGTCAGCACCACCAACTTACCCTAAAATCGGTGTAATATTGACCAATGACACGAAGAAACACTAAAGTTATTAATTCAGTGAAATATTTTGTAACTTAGTGTACATGTAACTTAGTTACATGTAACTTAGTTACATGTACACGTAAATAAATAACAAAAAGGCACAATACCGTGACTAGAACAATACACAAATAACCCGCACATAAAAGAGAGACGCTTACGACGACGTTTCGTAACTTAGTTACATGTACACATAAGTACGATTATCATACGTGGATAAATTACGTAGGAGTAATCCGAAAAAGTTATTTATTTCCAATACGATGCCTGGGGATGGTCCAAGTATTTGTTTTCAAGCATCAAATTAGGCAAAACCTCAAGGAGTAAATAGTGTTCATGTAGGAGGTGGTTAAAAGTGGAGGTCAGTACAGATGAGTGTATTGATAAGTGTGTTCGAGGGATATCAGAAACACAAGAAGAAACACAAGAGGAGACTTTACCAGACGCAGCTCTGCCACATCTTTTCAAGAATTCAATTTTTAATTATATCTAACTCCAAGCACGACCACTGAGAGCGAGTAGAATGACCACCACAACCAATGAGAGCGAGTAGAATGACCACTACAACCACTGAGAGCGAGTAGAATGACCACTACGACCACTGAGAGCGAGTAGAATGACCACTACGACCACTGAGAGCGAGTAGAATGACCACTACGACCACTGAAAGCTAGAAGAATGACCACGACCACTGAGAGCGCGTACAATAACCACCACGACCACTGAGAGCAAGTAGAATGACCACTCCGACCACTGAGAGCGAGTAGAATGACCATCACGGCCACTGAGAGCTAGAAGAATGACCACCACGACAACTGAGTGCGAGTAGAATGACCACCTCGACCACTTAGAGCGAGTAGAATGACCACCACGACCACTGAGTGCGAGTAGTGACCACCACGACCACTGAGAGCGAGTTGAATGGCCACTACGACCACTGAGAACGAGTAGAATGACCACGACAACTGAGAGCGAGTAGAATGACCACCAGGACCACTGAGAGCGAGTAGAATGACCACCACGACCACTGAGAGAGTAGAATGACCTCTTGGAGTATCCTGGAAAGAGTTTCGGGGGTCATCGCCCCCGCGGCTCGGTCTGAGACCAGGCCTCGTCTTGGATCAGGGTCTGATCAACCAGTCTGTTACTGCTGGCTGCACGCGTGGATGAATGGAAGATTTCCGCAGATATATCGGCAAGAATTGTACTTGGCTGTATCTGTGATCGGCAGGAATGGTACTAGGCTGTGTCTGTGATCGGCAGGAATGGTACTAGGCTGTGTCTGTGATCGGCAGGAATGGTACTAGGCTGTGTCTGTGATCGGCAGGAATGGTACTAGGCTGTGTCTGTGATCGGCAGGAATGGTACTAGGCTGTGTCTGTGATCGGCAGGAATGGTACTAGGCTGTGTCTGTGATCGGCAGGAATGGTACTAGGCTGTGTCTGTGATCGGCAGGAATGGTACTAGGCTGTGTATGTGATCGGCAGGAATGGTACTAGGCTGTGTCTGTGATCGGCAGGAATGGTACTAGGCTGTGTCTGTGATCGGCAGGAATGGTACTAGGCTGTGTCTGTGATCGGCAGGAATGGTACTAGGCTGTGTCTGTGATCGGCAGGAATGGTACTAGGCTGTGTCTGTGATCGGCAGGAATGGTACTAGGCTGTGTCGGTGATCGGCAGGAATGGTACTAGGCTGTGTCTGTGATCGGCAGGAATGGTACTAGGCTGTGTCTGTGATCGGCAGGAATGGTACTAGGCTGTGTCGGTGATCGGCAGGAATGGTACTAGGCTGTGTCTGTGATCGGCAGGAATGGTACTAGGCTGTGTCTGTGATCGGCAGGAGCGGACGAACGATTGTGAGGTAGAAATGATACATTAAGGTTTGATAAAACGGACAAAGGGGAAGAGTGTCTGCTATAACGAAAACACCGTTATAATGAACGTTTTAATTAATCGATAGACTATATACAAGGAAAAACGTCCCATAAACGCGATAGTCGGTATATAGATGACACGACCGGACACCTCTCTCTGTTCTCTCTCTCTGCCTGTCTCTCTCTGCCTGTCTGTCTCTCTCTCTCTCTCTCTGCCTGTCTGTCTCTCTCTCTCTCTCTCTCTCTCTCGATGGAAGTAAGCAAAGTCTGGCTGCATATATATACACACGGGCGACAGAGACATACACACGGGCGACAGAGACATACACACGGGCGACAGAGACATACACACGGGCGACAGAGACATACACACGGGTGGCAGAGACATACACACGGGTGGCAGAGACATACACACGGGTGGCAGAGACATACACACGGGTGGCAGAGACATACACACGGGTGGCAGAGACATATACACGGGTGACAAAGACATACACATGGATGACAGAGACGTACACATTTTTGACAGAGGCATACACACTGATGACAACGACACAAACACGGGCGAAACAAACACACGGGTGACAGACAAACACACGGATGACACAGACAAACACACGGGTGACACAGACAAACACACGAGTGACACAAACACACGGGTGACACAAACACACGAGTGACACAAACACACGGGTGACACAGACAAACACACGGGTGACACAGACAAACACACGGGTGACACAGACAAACACACGAGTGACACAAACACACGGGTGACACAAACACACGAGTGACACAAACACACGGGTGACACAGACAAACACACGGGTGACACAGACAAAAACACGGGTGACACAGACAAACACACGGGTGACACAAACACACGGGTGACACAAACACACGAGTAACACAAACACACGGGTGACACAGACAAACACACGGGTGACAAAGACAAACACACGGGTGACACAGACAAACACACGGGTGACAAAGACAAACACACGGGTGACACAGACAAACACACGGCTGTCAAACTAGAAATATCAAGTCAATAATCACTATTTTTCGGTTGTTACCACAATAACATTTATATCTCTCTCTCAACTTTGTAACAAGAAGATCCACTCTGACTTTCTTGGGTTATCCCAGGTTCTCTACACATATACTGCTATGTATTATTATGTAACTGTATAAGTATACTACCTGGATAAACTGACTTACTATCAGCCAGAACCTTCCACTCACATTCCCAAATTCTCTCTCCTCCATTTAATAACTTTCAAGACAACACCGAGAAAAAATCTGTTTATTCTGAGTCGTTTTCTAGTTTATTAATCCAAGATAGAGTAGCGCCACGAAGCAACAACTTCCTCCATTACGGGAACATAAAGTTTATCAAGGATCTCTTGAAACAAGAATCTTTAATCAGTAGAATATTTTACAGAGGTTCTTTACATTCTGGTTTCTCATTATAAAGTCCAGAATTTGAATAAAAAATAGGCTATAGCGTTTTTATTAATGTTGACTCATTTTTGCAAAACTGGAATATTTCTAACAAATGTGCCTGCATGTTTTTTTTTTAATATAACTTTATTAAAGTGTTTTATGCAAAAAGTTCTTGTGATTGGTCAAAATATTTAACTAATATGAAGCGAACTACTGCTGGAAGTGAATTTGATGAACCACCCGAAGATGATATTAAAAGATAAATATGTTTATTTCATAAACTTTGTCTCCTGGTGGCCTGGTGGCTCTGGTGGCCTGGTGGTTAACGCTCTCGCTTCACACGGTGAGGGCCTGGGTTCGATTCCCAGCCAGAGTAGAAACATTGGACGTGTTTCTTTCCACCTGTTGTCTATGTTCCCCATCAGTAAAATGGGTACCTGGGTGTTAGTCGACTGGTGTGGGTCGCATCCTGGGACACTGACCTAAGGAGGCCTGGTCACAGACCGGGCCGCGGGGGCGTTGACCCCCGGAACTCTCTCCAGATAAACTCCTACAAACAGGTTTAACGAGGTTTGGAGTTCATAAGTTTATTTACAAACTAAGAGATGTTACCTACAACAGCTCATATGAAAGTACTTATAGTTATGAGACATATAAATATGGATGAAGGTGGAGACATCTGTGGGCCATCAATTTTATTTGGTCAACTGACTTTATTCCCCTGATGTTGTTATATTGTACGAACTTGTTCCAGACTCGTGTCATCCTGGAAATGATACCAGATGTAGCCATGTTCTGGATTATTATTATTATAATCAAAAAGAAGCGCTAAGCCACAAGGGCTATACAGCGCTGCAGGGTAGGGAAGGAAGCGAGGGCATCAGGTGGTAAAAGGGAGGTGAAACCATGTTCTGGAGAAGGTTACAGAGTGAAATTTGAGTTTCCTCGATCTGTCGTTGACAGTTCAAGCAACTCCCACAAGTTGGCCAAAACGTCGTCATTGTTACTATCACAGATGCTGCTATTTTACATATGTTGGCCGTATATAATATTGTTTATATATAAAATAAGCTAATTTAAATTATGCAACGCAGATAATGTGTAGTTGAGATGAGAAGTACTCTTGTAATTATTGTAAGGTAGGCCTAGTGATCTAAGGTAGGCCTACTGATCTATGTAGACAGATCTTCCACACAATGACTCGCACATTTCAAAAAGGTTCGTCTCAAAATGTCAGATAAATTTCAGTTCTCATTGTCGTCAACAGTTTTTGGCGAGATATCCGAGAATTATCGACAGGAAAGGTGTGGATGAGGGTAGGTAACCTTGTAAGTCATATAAATTCGTCAAAACAAGTTTCCCCAACCCTCTTCACGTAGTCCTACATCTACAGGTAAATCTGATTGACTACCTGTAGTTAAATGAATTAAATTTCCATGTCATCTGCCTCATTTTCTTGCTCTATCTAATGCTTGTAACCTTCAATTTCTACTCCAGCTTGCAGCCTCTGACACATGTTGACAGACGAAATCTTTAAGTAAAATCTCGGAAAGTGCCACGCCTTAAACTCCATAGATATATTACTATATTAGAGAAAAGCGTGAAATACCTGTGTTACCATATTTAGAAAGAGACATTGAACCTGTCACAAGAGGATAACAGATATGTAATCACAACAGCAAGGAGAACACCAGCCACAGTGATGCTTCAGGTATACCTGGAGTATGCCTGGAGAGGGATTCGGGGGTCAACGCCCCCGCGGTCAGGTCTGAGACCAGGCCTCGTGATGGATCAGGTTTTGATCAACCAGGTTGTTACTGCTGGTTGCACGCAAACTCACGTACGAACCACAGCCTGGCTGGTCAGGTACTGACTTCAGGTGCGTGTCCAGTGCCTTCCTGAAGACAGCCAGGGGTCTATTGGTAACCCCCCCTTATGTATACTGGTAGGTAGTTGAACAGTCTTGCGACACTTACCCTTATTATGTTGTTTCTCAGTGTACTCGCGGCGACCCTGCTGTTCATTGGGGAATTGTTGCATCTCCTGCCGAGTCTTTGGCTTTCATAGGGAGTGATTTTCGTGTGCAAGTTTGGTACTAATCCCTCTAGGAGTTTCCAAGTGTATATTATCATGTATCTCTCTCGCCTGCGTTCCAGGGAATACAAATCAAGGGACTAAAACCGTTCCCAGTAATTTAGATGCCTTATCGGCTCTGGTGGCCTGGTGGTTAACGCTCTCGCTTCACACGGTGAGGGCCTGGGTTCGATTCCCAGCCAGAGTAGAAACATTGGACGTGTTTCTTTCCACCTGTTGTCTATGTTCCCCATCAGTAAAATGGGTACCTGGGTGTTAGTCGACTGGTGTGGGTCGCATCCTGGGACACTGACCTAAGGAGGCCTGGTCACAGACCGGGCCGCGGGGGCGTTGACCCCCGGAACTCTCTCCAGATAATCTCTCCAGATAATCTCTCCAGAAATCGTACTTGTGTGTGCCGTGAAAGTTCTTTGTACACTATCCAGGTCAACAATGTCACCTGCCTTGAAGGGGGCCGTTAGTGTGCAGCAATATTCCAACCTAGAGAGAACACGCGATTTGACTAGAATCATCCATGTAATCATGAGCTTGGCGTCCCTAGTTTTGAAGGTTCTCATTATCCATTCTATCATTTTCCTAGCAGATGAGGTAGATACATTGTTGTGGTCTATGAAGGCGAGATAATCTGATATTATCACTCCCAGGTCTTCCACATTATTTTTTGCTCTATTGTATGGTTAGAATTTGTTGTATACACTGATACAGTTTTAATTTCCTCATGTTTTCCATATCTGAGTAGTTGAAATTTCTCTTCATTGAACTTCATATTGTTTTGAGTGACCCATTTGAAGATTTGGTTGACGTCTGCTTGAAGTCTTGTGGTGTCCTCGATGGAGGTCACTGTCATGGCAGTCTGGGTGTCATCCGCAAAGGAAGACACGGAGCTGTGGCTTGCAGATAGGAGGATGAGGAATAGGATAGGAACGATTACTGTGCCTTGTGGAACAGAGCTTTTCACCGTAGCTGCCTCAGACTTTACTCTGTTTACTATTACTCCTTGTGTTCTATTTGTAAGGAAGTTATAGACCCATCAAACAACTTTTCCTGTCATTCCTTTATCACGCATTTTGTGTGCTATTACACCATGATCACACTTGTCGAAGGCTTTAGCAAAGTCTGTGTATATTACATCTGTATTTTGTTTATCCTGTATAGCATCCAGGACCTTGTCATAGTGGTCCAATAGCTGGTACAGGCAGGAGCGACCTGCTCTGAACCCGTGTTGTCCTGGGTTGTGTAACTGATGGGTATCTAGGTGGTTGGAGATCTTGCTTCTTAGAACCCTCTCAAAGATTTTCATGATATGGGATGTTAGTGCTATCGGTTTGTAGTTCTTTGCAATTGTTTTACTGCCACCTTTGTGGAGTGGGGCTATGTCTGTTGGTTTTAGCGAGTGTGGGACGACCCCTGTGTCCATGCTCCCTCTCCATAAAATGCTGAAGGCACGTGACAGGGGCTTCTTGGTGTTCTTGATGAACACGGAGTTCCATAAGTCTGAGCCTGGGGCAGAGTGCATGGGCATGTCATTTTATTGTCTTTTCAGATTCTTTTGGTGTTAGGATAATATCGGATTGTTTTGAGATGACCAAATTTTGGGTATTTCTTCTCCTATGCCAAATCAAAATCGAGAACAACGTCCAGTATTGGGCCCCTACTTAAACAAGATGGGTCCTACACAGATGACAGCAAGGAAATGAGTGAGCTACTCAAGTCCCAATATGACTCAGTTTTTAGCAAGCCGCTAACCAGACTGAGAGTCGAAGATCAAAATGAATTTTTTATGAGAGAGCCACAAAATTTGATTAACACAAGTCTATCCGATGTTATCCTGACGCCAAATGACTTCGAACAGGCGATAAATGACATGCCCATGCACTCTGCCCCAGGGCCAGACTCATGGAACTCTGTGTTCATCAAGAACTCCAAGAAGCCCCTATCACGAGCCTTTTCCATCCTATGGAGAGGGAGCATGGACACGGGGGTCGTCCCACAGTTACTAAAAACAACAGACATAGCCCCACTCCACAAAGGGGGCAGTAAAGCAACAGCAAAGAACTACAGACCAATAGCACTAACATCCCATATCATAAAAATCTTTGAAAGGGTCCTAAGAAGCAAGATCACCACCCATCTAGAAACCCATCAGTTACACAACCCAGGGCAACATGGATTTAGAACAGGTCGCTCCTGTCTGTCTCAACTATTGGATCACTACGACAAGGTCCTAAATGCACTAGAAGACAAAAAAAATGCAGATGTAATATATACAGACTTTGCAAAAGCCTTCGACAAGTGTGACCATGGCGTAATAGCGCACAAAATGCGTGCTAAAGGAATAACAGGAAAAGTCGGTCGATGGATCTATAATTTCCTCACTAACAGAACACAGAGAGTAGTCGTCAACAGAGTAAAGTCCGAGGCAGCTACGGTGAAAAGCTCTGTTCCACAAGGCACAGTACTCGCTCCCATCTTGTTCCTCATCCTCATATCCGACATAGACAAGGAAGTCAGCCACAGCACCGTGTCTTCCTTTGCAGATGACACCCGAATCTGCATGACAGTGTCTTCCATTGCAGACACTGCAAGGCTCCAGGCGGACATCAACCAAATCTTTCAGTGGGCTGCAGAAAACAATATGAAGTTCAACGATGAGAAATTTCAATTACTCAGATATGGTAAACATGAGGAAATTAAATCTTCATCAGAGTACAAAACAAATTCTGGCCACAAAATAGAGCGAAACACCAACGTCAAAGACCTGGGAGTGATCATGTCGGAGGATCTCACCTTCAAGGACCATAACATTGTATCAATCGCATCTGCTAGAAAAATGACAGGATGGATAATGAGAACCTTCAAAACTAGGGAGGCCAAGCCCATGATGACACTCTTCAGGTCACTTGTTCTATCTAGGCTGGAATATTGCTGCACACTAACAGCACCTTTCAAGGCAGGTGAAATTGCCGACCTAGAAAAGTACAGAGAACTTTCACGGCGCGCATAACGGAGATAAAACACCTCAATTATTGGGAGCGCTTGAGGTTCCTAAACCTGTATTCCCTGGAACGCAGGAGGGAGAGATACATGATTATATACACCTGGAAAATCCTAGAGGGACTAGTACCGAACTTGCACACGAAAATCACTCACTACAAAAGCAAAAGACTTGGCAGACGATGCACCATCCCCCCAATGAAAAGCAGGGGTGTCACTAGCACGTTAAGAGACCATACAATAAGTGTCAGGGGCCCGAGACTGTTCAACTGCCTCCCAGCACACATAAGGGGGATTACCAACAGACCCCTGGCAGTCTTCAAGCTGGCACTGGACAAGCACCTAAAGTCAGTTCCGGATCAGCCGGGCTGTGGCTCGTACGTTGGTTTGCGTGCAGCCAGCAGCAACAGCCTGGTTGATCAGGCTCTGATCCACCAGAAGGCCTGGTCACAGACCGGGCCGCGGGGGCGTTGACCCCCGGAACTCTCTCCAGGTAAACTCCAGGTAAAGAATTCATTTAGATTGTCGACCCTTAGTCTGTGCAGCGGCTCGCTGAACACCGAGTTGTATTGGGGCTTTAGTATCTCGCTCATTTCTTTGCTGTCATCTGTGTATGTCCCATCTCACCTAAGCAGCGGCCCAGTACTGGATGTTGTCGCTTTGAAGGACGGAGGTCCTCTTTAATACTCTCTATGCTCCCTGGTTACCTCTTCTCGCTCACCTGTGCTTGTTAATTACTTCCGAGATATTATCTGTTGTAATTAGGATATGAACTCAAGGAGGATGAAAGAGAAAAAGGGAGATGTTATAGGGACTAAGGAGAAAGGGAGGAAGGAAGGAAAGGGGAGTAAGAAATGAAGATGTAGGTTATCATATAAATACTACTATTTAACGTTGATTTAAGTGTACATATTTAAGTGATTTAAGTGTACATACTTAGTACCTAATATTTCAGGCAAATTAAACTAACATTTACCTCATGTTAGATGTTATTAAAAGTAGTTATAATCAGATTAGGTTCGTCAGGAAACAGGACAAATGTTTCCTGACGCGGGTCATAGTCAGATGATGACCCGCCTTTGGAGCTTTGGTCAACTGACTGAGGCCTTCCGCTGGCTTACCGATCCACCCCTTTAATTAAAAATTATGGTCATTTATAACCATGTACATTATTATTTGTTATCATAATCAGTGTGTAGCAGTGTTGTATATACAGCAGTCTCTGCTGGGTCAGGGGAAACACTGTTAAAGAAACAATATCAAAGTGTGTGTCGTTGCTATTGCAATGTTGCAGTTGTATCAATATCCTGATATTAATAAACTTTGTCTCGTAGAAAATCAGGACCAGAAAACTTGTTCTAAACCTGATTTAGTTTAGTTAGGAAGGAAATCTTTATATAATTTGATTTAAAGCAGGATATATATATTTCCTCAGATCAGAAGCGAAGGTGGACATGTTATTGCTGTTCTTACTGATGAACAGCGGTTTGGTGCCGATGAAGGTAGCGTAGGTAGCAATGATACGGCCGTGGACTAGTTTGGCTTTAATTGGATAGGAGTGAGTACACAACGGGCAGTGTGAGGGAGTGACCACAAGCCAGTCCGTGGAGGGGGAGCACTTGTGTCTATCAAGTCGGTCGGCCTAGGAGTGAGAGCGGCTGGGCTGAGCCTCCCACTGACCTGGGTGAGCCTACAGAGGGCAGCACCTAAATGCCGCGAAATATGAACTAGTCAGAGCAGACGGCTAGGCTGTGTGTTCTGACAGTACAGGCTGTCTACATTTGCTCGGCCACGCACCTCGCGTCGTCCCGACGCGACAATACTGGTGGGCCCGCAGGTATAAAGGAATTACTTACACTAGCTACCCCAGAGAGGGACTGGCTTTCGCTCACTTGTAAATCAAAAGGGACATAAAAATGCAACAGGCAAAAAAAAACTCTCCCATCCAGGGGAAGAGAAAACTGGGTTGCCGGCGCTGATTCATCGGGGAGAGTGTCCGGAGACGTCAGCACTGGAACTAAAATCTTCTATATACAGGTTGTCCGCAGGGCTGAACATCAGTTGACCACTCGTCTACTAACGTTGTTGCACCCTCACATCTGCAAACAATGACTGACAGTAGCATTTCCTAAGGTGTGACATGTGACTCAGAGGGCAGCACTGCCCTGACCGTAATACAGTCTTTTTTTTTTTTGTTATAAAAACACTGGGTGCACATACCTACAATAATACTATATCCATGGAATTCATTACACTCTGGGTACCCTTCTAAAAGTATTTACATAATTACATGATGTTGTCCACCCTAACTCCATTATCGACTAGCTATACAATGTGTGTGCATTTATACCCATTTCTGCAAGCAAACAATTAGCATAACTAGCGTAGGAGTCAGACAAGTCAGTAGGTACGTCAATGTCACAGAAATGTACTGTTGTCCTGGGTCGCAGGCCATAAGTATGGAGCCTTACTGGGCCGTCTTCCATACCAGTAGTAGTGGGAGAAGGGATAGACGGGTTGTCCCTAGCATTAGTCTGATCGTGGCGTTGCAACGCACGCGCCTCCAGCTCTGCTTCAGCCTGCATATGGTCCACATACTTCATGTGATCAAGGTGGGCTTCCTTGATAGTTCCCGTAGCAATCTCCCTCACCTCGAACTTATTGCCACGGAGCTGTCATAGGACACGGTAAGGACCCACAAACTTTGGGACAAGTTTGTGCATACCTGGGGTCTGCACTGGGTTGAGCAACATAACTTTGCAACCTGGTTCCACTTTGCTTTCCTTGGTGCGGGCATTGCGCTCAGACGTGAACCTATCAGTAGCTTTCATAAGGTTCTCTCGTACCCGCTGGAAGACAAGCTGCGTTGTCCTCATCTTTACTACACTGGGGTTATCAGTGTCGTAAGTAGGTCTAGGTGGAGCAAACAGAATTTTATATGGTAAGCGCTTGTCATAGCCATACAAAGCAAAATGAGGTGTCTCACCGATCGAGCTGTTGAGGGAGGAATTTAATGTACACTGAACATCTGGGAGAGCCTCATCCCATGTAGTACAACTTGGGTTAACGGTTACTCTGAGCACCTCCAGGACTTTGCGATTTGTACGTTCAGCAAGACCATTACTCGCAGGGTGGCGTGGAGCTACTGGCGCTTGGTGAATGTTGAATCTGGAGCAAAGATCCTGCATTATGCCATTTATAAACTCAGACCCATTGTCTGACAGAAGGACACGTGGGCAAGTATGACGAAGAACAACATGCTCACAGAAAGCACTAGCGACCGTTTAGCCGGTTTTATCAGGAATGGGTACTAATTCACTGTACCGCATCAAGTTATCTACCATTACAAGCAGGTGCTTATTTCCCTTCTCCGAGGTCGAGAAGTTCGTCAACAGGTCGACAGAAGTTCTCTCCCAGGGCTCCTTTGTAATGGGATACTTTAGAATGGGGTTAGGACCTGTAATGGTACCCTTGTGCTGTAGGCAAACAACACACTGGTGTACATGCTTGGCAATGTCCGCTGCCATCTTAGGCCAGAAATATTTCATTCGTGCCTGTTTGATACTGCGGTCCTTCCCGGGGTGTGCTACACCTGGGACATCGTGGATCAACCTAAGAGTAGCTGGTATCATGGACTCCGGTATCACCAGTTGGTATATGGTTCTGAGGGGTCCACCAGCTGTGCAACACGGCACAGTACTCCTTGGTTGACCACCAAATCCTTCAGTGGAACGGGAGACTTGACCTGTAAGTCAACGTCCTCCTTGGTCAGGAAACGAAGGACTGGAGACCACACGTGGTCCTGTCGTTGGGCTCTCTCGAGATCCTCAACAGAGAACGAATTGCCGACACTCACGAATGCTATATGCCTCGACAGGGCATCAGCTACAACATTTTGCTTACCTGGGACACAGCAAATTTCAGGGTTGTAGTCATTGAACGTGAGCGACCACCGAGCATGCTTTCCCGAGAGGTTCTTATTCACAAAAAGGGCCAATAAGGGCAAATGATCTGTGTAAATCTTGATAGGATAATGATAGATGATATCCCGAAAATGACTCAGGGCCCATACAATGGCTAAAGCTTCTAGCTTTGTCACTGAATAATTGACTTCCGCTTTAGTAAGGACACGGCTAGCATAGGCAATAGGCTGTTGCTTACCATTAGATTCCTGTGACAAGACTGCACCGATGCCAACTTTGCTGGCATCAGTCGTCAAGGTAAATGCCTTGGTGAAATCAGGGAATCTAAGGGTTGGGGCTGATGTTAACTTGTTCTTAAGAATGACAAAAGCTCGTTCCTGATCACACGTCCACTCAAAAGGGGCATCCTTCTTGAGTAAGCGTGTCAGGGGTGCAGCAATGGTGGAGAAACCTGCGATAAAGGTGCGGTAGAAACCCGCCAGGCCTATGAAGGACCGGACTGCATCCGCCATCATGGGTCTGGGGAATTTCTGCACTGCCGAGATTTTAGACTCGTCCGTCTTTATGCCATTCTGAGTCACTACGTGACCAAGAAATTTTATTTCCTTCCTGAGGAAATGACATTTGGAGAGCTTTACCTTAAGGTTTGCCTGAGCTAGCCTGTCCAATACCCTGTCAAGTTTCTCAAGATGTGACGGGACATCTTGCGACATGAATATGAGATCATCCAGGTAGACCATGAGCGTGCCACCTAGGAGGGTACGGAAAATTGTCGTCATCAAACGACTAAATGTGATTGGGCTTCTGCGCAAGCCGAAGGGCATCCTCCTGAACTGGTAATGACCAGTTGGCGTAGAGAAAGCTGTCAACTCTTTGCTCTCATCATCGAGGGGGATCTGCCAGAACCCTTGAAGAAGATCAAGAGTTGAAAAGACCTTATTATCGCCGATGTCTGCAACAGGTCGTTCAGGACTGGCAACGGGAAGCGGTCTGGGATGGTACATGCATTCAGTTTCCTGTAATCGATAACAGGGCGCCAGGTTCCGTCTTTCTTGGGAACCAGAATAAGGGGAGCATTCCACGGGGAAGTGGACTCCTCAATAACTCCATCACGGAGCATCCGTGTAATGAGTTCTTCGGCGAAGACTCTTTGCGCATGTGGCAAGCGATACGCAGGTACGTAAATGGGTTTAGTACCTTTGTCAAGTGGAATACGGTGAGAGATCAGTGGGGTCAAACCCATTGACTCACCATCTAGTGCAACTGCAGAACATGCACGATTGAGAACCTGGAGAAGTTTTAGGACCTCTTCAGGATAGTCTGTCAAAGCTAGATCATCTTCCTGCACTGGCCGGGTGTTGGAAGAGTCAGCAGCAGACTCGCCTGGGAGAACTGCACTCACAAGGAAGTCAGCTGGGGCTTCACCCTCCACTCTCACCGGGAGAGGGAATCTGACAAGGTCGACAAGTGAGGTATTCTTCCGCAGGGGAAATTCTCGACTGTGCATGTTGACAACAAGGACTTGCAACTTACCACGTTGCACTGTGTGCAAGGATGGTTCAAGGGAGAGGCCCTTGACTCGGCACGTGTCGTTGTCAACCAGCACATGGTCTCCTTCAAAAGCTCTGCTCACGTACACCGTAACAGGAGTGAGCGAGTTAGCTGACAAAGTGACGTCATACTTTGTACAAGCAGTAACTCTGCTCGCTGATGCCATGACACGAGTCAGACAGTCGCCTGCCGACAGGGATACTGCGGCTTGACAACTGCTGGTTTCTACAATAGCGTCAGAGTTAGAGTGAAGGTTAGACTGGGCGTCCCCAGACTGGGTTTCACTGGTAACTAAGCGCTGATGGCCAGGTGACGGGCAACGAGCTCTACTACGAGGTCGATCAGGACAAGAGACCGACCCCGGGGAGAATGTGCTATAGAAACCACCGGTTTCCAACGATTCTAGGCACTGTGCATACTCTGAGACAGAGTAGCACGTAGTGGATCCTAAGCGCACGCCCCAGAAGGGCACATCCACTCCGTTGAATTCTGCTTTCCACTCAGCTGGATCTAAGCGGATCCTAAGGTCTGCCATGGTTTTGAACCCTATGAGCAGGTCACCATGGAAAACAATACCATCTACGACTAAGAATTTTGCGGACAGCTTGTGACCCTGGATGTACACCTGTCCTCCACACATGCATGTACACCTGTCCACACATGCATGTACACCTGTCCTCCATACACCGACTCATAAATATATGCATGTATTTATTTCAGTCATTTGTAACGAGATGTCAAATTCAATGTAATTATCATCTCTAATATTTAATACGACACGTGCCTCTGCCTGCTAGGTAGTGGGTAAAGAGGAGTTGAGGTAACCTTGAAATTCTTCTAAATCAAGTCACTTCACCCATCTCCCACAATTTGATTCATTGAACTTTGAGTTAAATCAATCATGTTTTTATTTCTCGCAGCCTCAAGTTGTTGCCTCTTCTAGTGCCTCTAACAATCACTGATATTTACGCCGACTCTTTGCTCCAACCTGCTTCTTCTGTCACATGTTTACAGAACAATATTTAAGCTTCGCCTTTGAAAGTAAATCTGGATTATACCCCTTTTCTCTATTACAACAGAAATAATTCTATCAGATACAAAATGTCATTTAGCTACATAGAGTAAATTTATTAAAATAACCATAAAATAACCGAAATGTAATCAGAAGACCAAAGAAAATAACCACTGTGATGCTTCAGGTGCTATATAATAATTTAAAAATGGCGCCACTTGAGGATTATTATAATCATGAGGGAGCGCTAAACCCGTAGGATTATCCAGCGCATGTGGGGGGGGGAGGGAAGGTATTAAGACTAGAGAACCGGAGTACAGATCCAATTCCCTAGATCAAGAACCCCTCACCAGCGTCAAGGAACCTCCCTTGAGGGGCGTTTGAGAAGAAGGGAATCCTCCACCCAGCCAACATTCCATGGCTACCTGTTCTCCCGAGTTGTTATATAAGTCGTGCACGAAGGGGGGATGAGGGAGATAATGGGAGATGTTTTAGGGACTAAGATAAGCAGGAGATACTGAGGGAGGAGAGCAAGAGAGGAAGATATAGGTTACGCATATTAGTGTATGTATAACTTTGGGGGGCATTGATCCCTCGGCATAATCTACACATTTAGCTACTAATATTTGAAACAAATTAAACTTAGGTTTATCCCATAAAAGGTGTCAATTGTAATTAGTTTAGTGTGTAGTTGTGTAGCAGTCTTAGAGACGACGCTAAGTAAGTTTATTTAGGTAAGTACTTAAATACAATTATCTTACCAGCTACACAAGTGTAAATTACTTAGGGTACCCGGAGAGTGTCAGACGGAATAATTAATTTCCATTTGGGTTCATGATTTATGAAATCGTGATAACACGATTGTAAACAAATCAGGGAACGGGTAGGGTTCGAACCCCTGGGGAGTGAATCCTAAAACTCAGTCAACTGACCGACTGGTTAATATTCTATAATGTCAGGCTATAATGTCACTTGTCAGGCGTTCAAATCCCACCCGTTCCGTGATTAATTTCCATTGGGGTGTCTGTTTAGTGTCTTGCTGTACTAACAGACGAGGGCTTTCTTAGCCTCTCACCTGCCATGTTGCTGTACTAACAGACGAGGGATTTCTTAGCCTCTCACCTGCCTTGTTGCTGTACTAACAGACGAGGGCTTTCTTAGCCTCTCACCTGCCTTGTTGCTGTACGAACAGACGAGGGCTTTCTTAGCCTCTCACCTGCCTTGTTGCTGTACGAACAGACGAGGGCTTTCTTAGCCTCTCACCAGCCTTGCTGCTGTACTAACAGACGAGGACTTTCTTAGCCTCTCACCTGCCTTGTTGCTGTACGAACAGACGAGGGCTTTCTTAGCCTCTCACCTGCCTTGTTGCTGTACTAACAGACGAGGGCTTTCTTAGCCTCTCACCTGCCTTGTTGCTGTACTAACAGACGAGGGCTTTCTTAGCCTCTCACCTGCCTTGTTGCTGTACTAACAGACGAGGGCTTTCTTAGCCTCTCACCAGCCTTGTTGCTGTACTAACAGACGAGGGCTTTCTTAGCCTCTCACAAGCCTTGTTGCTGTACTAACAGACGAGGGCTTTCTTAGCCTCTCACCAGCCTTGTTGCTGTACTAACAGACGAGGGCTTTCTTAGCCTCTCACCTGCCTTGTTGCTGTACTAACAGACGAGGGCTTTCTTAGCCTCTCACCTGCCTTGTTGCTGTAATAACAGACGAGGGCTTTCTTAGCCTCTCACCAGCCTTGTTGCTGTACTAACAGACGAGGGCTTTCTTAGCCTCTCACCAGCCTTGTTGCTGTACTAACAGACGAGGGCTTTCTTAGCCTCTCACCTGCCTTGTTGCTGTACTAACAGACGAGGGCTTTCTTAGCCTCTCACCAGCCTTGTTGCTGTACTAACAGACGAGGGCTTTCTTAGCCTCTCACAAGCCTTGTTGCTGTACTAACAGACGAGGGCTTTCTTAGCCTCTCACCAGCCTTGTTGCTGTACTAACAGACGAGGGCTTTCTTAGCCTCTCACCTGCCTTGTTGCTGTACTAACAGACGAGGGCTTTCTTAGCCTCTCACCTGCCTTGTTGCTGTAATAACAGACGAGGGCTTTCTTAGCCTCTCACCAGCCTTGTTGCTGTACTAACAGACGAGGGCTTTCTTAGCCTCTCACCAGCCTTGTTGCTGTACTAACAGACGAGGGCTTTCTTAGCCTCTCACCTGCCTTGTTGCTGTACTAACAGACGAGGGCTTTCTTAGCCTCTCACCAGCCTTGTTGCTGTACTAACAGACGAGGGCTTTCTTAGCCTCTCACCTGCCTTGTTGCTGTTCTAACAGACGAGGGCTTTCTTAGCCTCTCACCAGCCTTGTTGCTGTACTAACAGACGAGGGCTTTCTTAGCCTATCACCTGCCTTGTTGCTGTACTAACAGACGAGGGCTTTCTTAGCCTCTCACCAGCCTTGTTGCTGTACTAACAGACGAGGGCTTTCTTAGCCTCTCACCTGCCTTGTTGCTGTACTAACAGACGAGGGCTTTCTTAGCCTCTCACCTGCCTTGTTGCTGTACTAACAGACGAGGGCTTTCTTAGCCTCTCACCTACCTTGTTGCTGTACTAACAGACGAGGGCTTTCTTAGCCTCTCACCTGCCTTGTTGCTGTACTAACAGACGAGGGCTTTCTTAGCCTCTCACCTGCCTTGTTGCTGTACTAACAGACGAGGGCTTTCTTAGCCTCTCACTTGTCTTGTGCTGGAAGTCAACAAGCATTTCATTGCAGTGCTTCAATTGCCACAATATCCTGCATAGCACAAAATGGAACCGAAGGTGGTGCTATAAAGCTGAATTTAGAAGGTAAGAAAGTAATATTTTGCTTCGTAATAATGTGACATTGACATGGGAGAATTAATTTTCTTCGATCAAAATCTCTCCACAAGATACCTCAAAAGATAGGAATAAAAATTATACCACTTTAAAAAACTGTTTTGCTAATACGGTTGAATCAGGAGCAATGTAGTAGGCCTATTGATCTATGTAGGCCTAGTGATCTATGTAGGCAGGTCCTTCACACAGTGACGCATGTTTAAATGTTTCAATAAATTATGACACTCAAATTCACTGCATTTCCCATCGTAACTAAAAAAAAGTTTGACTTTTGAAGTCAATTTTTTCATTCTCGTTGACAAGGCTGGCTCCTCCTTATGAAAATAAAGTAATAATATAAATAATATAAAGTAATATAAAGTAATATAAAACAAACATGAAATTATCTTACTTTAAGAAAAGTGAAATATATAGTGATCCTGAGCTAATATGTACACAATGATGAACGGTATAACGGTGTCGTGCCGATGTTCTGGGCGCGTAGCTTTGAATGGTTCTGGAACTCCAAGCCGTTGATGATGGAGGGGGAGGGGGGTCACAGCTGGTCGTGACTAGACAGTCGACGGTGCCCCCAACACGCTTATATATTCTGCCGAGGATAGGTTGATCCTCTGACGACCACAATGTTGAAGCAGTTAACTAGCCAGTCAAAAACTACCATGAACGCTGCTGTAGTTACAACTGGGAGAAGGTTACTTGAGGGGTGTGTTGCTGACTGGTTGGTCGGTGATGGGTGAAGTGGGGGGGTCCTGTGTAGGTCGAGAGGTGTAGCGGCGTCTCCAGATCTTTGTAAGATCAGTTCTCCCTTATCTTATCTCTGCATGAGTCGGATGACCCGAGTCGACGATCAAGGCTAAAATGCAGAAGAGAAAAAATAGTTACACAAGGCTTGATAAATCAGTCACACGATAGGCGTACGGCCTTTAAAAGAAATGGTGAGGATTAAGAAAATGATAGAGCTGTAAAATCAGAACAAGGGAGGAATAAATTTAAGTCTAAAACCCTAAATAAGATTGATGCTCTCATTAAGACAAATAATCCCAAAATATAATAGGTTAGACAGGAACGAATACTTACGGATGCGATGGGAGACGCCATGTCGGAGACGCTCACCTCACCCCCCACCGTGTAAAAAAGTGGGGGGGGGAACTAGGTACCCACCCGACCTGAACAAGCAAACTGTCCAACAAACTACCACCACCATACATTTGTACTTTCACTACCCTTTTCTAATGAGCTTTTCCCTCACAAGTCAAGTCATACCACCCTTCTATATTCCTACCTCACCTATAGGTGAATCTGACTGACTACGTGTTACGATTTTGATGTCCTAACTTAAATAAAATGTTCCCGACTCCTAAAGGCTGCTCACACTGCTGTCTAGGGGTTATAAAATTACTCTGAAAACACAGCGAACCTTGAGCCAGCATGTACTCGTATATTAAACTATTAATTATTATTATTAGGAAGGAAGGACAACTCGCCTATATAAAAATATATCTATATTAATAGTAACTTATACGACTTATAACTACTCCAGTTCACATTAGCTCACTGCTACTAATGAGTTAAACAAAATAAATGAACATTTATGAACAGGGAGGCTCCATGACACCCCCCTTTCTGCAGGCTACTTAGCCTACAGTGGAAACGTTAAATACTCTCCAAAACAAAGGCCCCTGCATACTAGGGCTTACAAATAAACACGAGAGCACTTAAACACCTATGGTATTCACTAAAACAATTATCAAAATTACCTACTCAGACTAACACCAACCCATGACTACTTCACCCAGCGGCCTTCCAACACGTACTGAACTAAACACACCTCTCATCTGCTCCTGTCCTGGACACTGCCTGACTTACAGGAATAAAACGCGTTCACTTTCAGGGAATAATACACGTCCGCTTTCAGTATACTACACGGAAAATGACATTATATACGGAGCGTTAATTAATATATATTTTTTTAATATGGTACTCCGTAAAGTTAAATCATTCAAATTTTTATTTATTACTGCCTCATGTTGTTGTTCTTTGTAGTTCCTCCAACAATCAGCATCATTGTTATGTAAATTCTCTGTTCCTAACTGCTTCCTCTGACACAGATTTACAGTATAAATCTTTAACATTCCTGAGAGTACAAGTAGTACATCTGAACGATATTTGCTACTTCTTACACTCTATAGAACAAGTAATAAATTAGAAACAAAACATCAAATGCTTATCTAAATATATTCAAACCTGAACAACACCCGTATCAAAATAAAACAAATGCCATAAACTCACAAGAGCTGAGAGAAAAACAACTAGTGATGCTTCATTTCAAAAGTGATTTAAAAATAGTGTAGGTAGAGGCCGCTTTGTGGGAAGGGGAACCTCTAACCATCCCTCGTTATGTGTTCTGTCTCACTGTCAGTGGAACGCCTTCCAACTGAACAAAAGAAACTAATGGAAAAATAAATAAAGAAATGATTTAGGAAAAACAAGAAAAATGATTTTTGAGAATTTTACTTAAAATTTAAATATAATAAAAAAAAAAATGGCCTTCAGTTCTTGTAGTTGGGTAGGAGTAGGTATGGCCCTGGATAGTTCCTCTGATGTTATTTATGTAGGTTATCCTGGGCAGATGGTAATCCGATGTTCTGGAATCTCCTACCACTTGGATGGAGCACAAGTAGAATAGGTAAGGGCCGGTAGTTGTAGAATAATGTTAATAAGTATTATTAACATACGTCTTGCCCCTTTATCTGGCGTCTATCCTGGAAGACCACGCCAGGAACAGAGCTGACAAATAAGAGAAAATAAAACTGGTTACCCATAGTCATGATAATATAACATTTAAGAAAGAAAAAGAATGATAAATGCCAAAATCATTACTGGTAACCAGCAAACACTAGAAAAGAACAAACAGTAATACTCCTGGTAGATCACCCTACCTGATTAGGAGAAGAGTGGAGGCGAAGTGATTCTCCAAACTTCAATCCACACCAGGTAAGGTCAATATTACCAGGAGTAGAAACTTTAACAAATCGGACACCAGGAACTAGTTTTGCCCCAGCCCGCCAGAGAGGGGGGGGGTGTGTGTGCGCGCGCAACGTAACTCGCTAATGGTTCCTGGTTGCCCGAACAACCTTAACCCCACTTACACCTACTTTTCCCTCACACTCACCATATTAATTACTTCTGAGTTCTTGTTTATTATAACTGAGATATGCAAGACGGGAAGAAGAGATAGATTAAGAGAGATGTTAGAGGAACTGAACTAGGAGTGAGAGGGACTTTTCTGGGGAAAGATCCAAATGTAATCCCAGTTCACAAAAAGAAGAGCAGCAGAAATCAGTAATTATAGACCAGTGTCACTCCTGTCAATTACTGGCAAGATTTTTGAGATAATAATATCACGGCAGATGACAGCTTTTCTCGATTACCACCTGCTTCTTTGTGACCGCTACCTGCTTCTTTGTGACCGCTACCTGCTTCTTTCCCCTCAAGGGAGGTTCCTTGACGCTGGTGAGGGGCTCTTGATCTCGGGAATTGGATCTGTGCTCCAGTTCCCTGAATTGAGCCTGAATACCTTCCATTCCCCCCCCACAGGCGCTGTATAATCCTACGGGTTTAGCGCTTCCCCATGTTTATAATAATACCTGCTTCTTTGTAACAGTCACTATGACTTAAGAAAACGTTACTCTGCCTCTGGCACCAGTCAATGGATGAATCCAAGATCAGCTGTGTAGTAACGCTGGTCGTAGTTGGGACTTTTGGCAGAGTATGCCACCAGGAATTCTTGGCAAAATTACAAGCACTCATTCGCTGCCTGACCACGGTAGAGTGCGGTTGTGCTCTGCACCCCTCTGCTGTTTCAGGCGAGCTACACCAGTTCGTCAACAGTCATTGAGTAGTGAGGACGTGTGCTGCTCATTTTCCAACATGGCGCTGCATAGCAACAGGCGCATCAACACTGTTTGCGTTGAGTTGACCCGTGGGGCTGTCACGGGAGCCACGATGGATTTGTTACTACCGGCGATTATCCGTGATACCTACGGTATCGCAAATGAAGAGATATGTGGTGTAGCACTTAATGGGACGACACGGATTTTCGTTAAAATGACGTCAGCAAATGTCTACGAAGCAGTGGTGGATAAGTATCAAGAGACCATTATAGCCGTCAATTCAGCTGTATCAGTACGTCTTCATGATGTATCAAGATACTACACATGGGTAAAAATCAAGAATGTGCCTTTTGAAGCGACTGATTTTGTTATAAAAGATGAACTACGTAATTATGGTACGGTTCATATGGCCTCTGCAGGTCGGTGGGCCGCTGGACCTTATGCTGGAAGTTTGGAGGGAACATATTCAGTCAAAATGACCTTACGCCACCCCATACCGTCCTATATTATGCTGCAAGCATTTCGAACTCAAGTATATGTGACATATGCGGGGCAACGTCGTACGTGTCGGCTGTGTGGGTCGTATGACCACATAGCGGCACAGTGTGGTAAGCGTCGTGGGAATCTCCAAATATCGCAACAGCAACAACCGGAAGAAGTCGAGGAAGTTGAGGGACGAGAACAGTCTTATGCTCACCCGTCTCGACAACGGACATCTTGGAGTGAAGAGGTAGAAAAAGCGCAGGAGAATGCTTTGGAGGATGCAAAACAGCGAGAAGAATCACCGTCACTGGACATAAATAAAGTATTGGAAGAGACTCTGCCCACTATGGGGGAAGAGGATGTAGCGGCGTCTTTAGTGAAGGCACTGGATGTTTTGTTAGACGAGTCGATCGTCAACCATGTGGAGGATCCAGGTGCAATTTTGGGATCGGTTGAACATCATGGTGAGGCGACGGATGGAAGCATTGAGTCTAGTGTGTCGCATGGTATGACGGTAAATGTAGCAGAAGTGGAGGTGCATCACGATAGTACTAAAGAAATCCCAATGCAGGTGGAGGGTAGGACGCGAAAGCGAACTGCGACCCCATCAGACTCAGACGACGTGCTTACTCCTGCCCAAAGGCCAGGAAAAAAGTCTTGGGCGGATGTACAGAGGACAGGGAACAGAGAATCCACGAAACAAGGGTTTATCAAGGTGGTTCCCAAAAAAGGGGGGAGGGATAGAGGTGGTGTAAAATGTATAAGTGAAAAGTCTATACCTAGAACGAAAGGAAAACCCCATTAATTGACTTTAAGGTTTTGACAATAAATATTAACGGTTTGAGATCTGAGCGGAAGCGAAAGTGGTTTAATGAATTTTTGGTGCGTCTAGATGTGGATGTGGTATTTATCCAAGAACACAATTACAGAATTGGATATGAGTTAGAAATGGATGGTTATGATGTGTATATGGAATATGCGACGAGGTTAAAAGGAGGCGTCGCCATTCTGGTAAAGGAAAATAGCCCGTTTGTAGTACGCCATAGTGAAAGGGGGGAGGGGAGAGTGATTAGGGTGGATGGTTTATGGGGTAGAGCACACATAAGTTTTGTATGTGTATATGGGCCGGCCGAGGGAGATGTACGACTTAAAACTCATTTTGTACAAGATGTATTAGTATATTATCTACGTAGTTTACCAAATGTAGCGATAATAGGGGGCGACTGGAATTGTGTAATACGACGAAAAGATGTGGAGCCTCGAGGAGCAGGTTGTTGCTTGGGATTCCTGGGAGATTTATTGACGAGTGTGGGTTTAATGGATGTGTGTGGGGGGGGTGGCATGGTGGAGCATACTTTTATTAGACGAGATTATGCGGCGAGATTGGATAGAATGTACGTGTCTAGTGCGGTTACAGTGCGGAGAGTGAATGTGATAAATGTGGTTTTTTCGGATCATAGAGGAGTTGTAATGGATGTAGATATTGAGGGTGTGCCTAGAAGGGGTCCATCTTTTTGGAAATTAAATGTAAAGTTATTGAAGAGGGAGGAAAGTCTTTTGTCTTTTGGGCATATGTGGGAACGCCTTGTGGTTGAAGCACCTAGAGATGTGGATTTGGTTAATTGGTGGGAAACGATAGCCAAAAAGCGAATTAAGGAATATTATATTAGTCAAGGAGTGAGATATAGTCAGTTACAATACGGTTTCCAACGATATTTAGAGGGGCAGTTGCGCGACTGCTATGTACAAGCGAATGCTAATTATCCTGTTATAGAAATTGAAAGAATTAAGGAGCAACTACGAAATTTACAAAACGAAAGGTTTGATGGGGAAAGGCTTAAGGGTGGAATCGAAGAGGTTTTGTGGGGAGATCGGCCGTCGGCGTGTGTGTTGAGGAATCAACACAGACGTCGCAAAGCAATGGAGTTAATGGGGTTGAATGTTCAGGTAGGTATGCAGGGGTATAGAGTGAATCAGGAGTTGACGACGACGGAGGGTATGAGTGGGTATATAGATGCATGGGTTAAATTGAAAACGCAAAGTGTTGGAATAAGTGAAATTGCATTGCAGTCAATCGGTAGGTTTGTGCAGTGTGAGCTGGAGGAGCATGATCGTTTGATGTTGGGAGGGCCGATAACGGAGTGTGAGACTTGGGAGGCTTTATCTGGGGCGCAATTGGGTAAGGCGCCAGGAATTGATGGGTTGCCCAGCGACTTTTATCTTCAAAATTGGAACGTTTTAAAGGGGTTTTTGGTACGTTTATTCAATATAATGAAGCGGGATGGGGTTTTAGGGGAACAACAAAGGTTGGCTGTGGTCGTCCTAGTTCCTAAAGGCGAGCCATTAACGGTTAAAGATTATCGTGCAATCTCGTTATTATGTGGTGACTATAAAATTTTTGGAAGGATCTTGGCTAACAGAATAAAAAAAGTCCTGGGCAGAGTGATTGACAAGGGACAATATGGGGTGCCGGGCAGGTCTATGTATGAAGGTCACGGTATGATTAGAAGTTTTATTGAAGAAAGAGTAAGATTAGGAAAGGGGGGGGTATTGGCTATAGATTGGGAGGCGGCATATGATAGTGTGGAACGGGAGACGTTATGGAAGATCATGAGATGGCAGGGGTTTGGTGCGGAAATTATATCATGGGCCAAATTAATGTATCAGGAGGCAACCTTGCGTGTGCAGGTGAATGGGAGGTTGGGAGATCGAATTCAGATGGGAAGGGGTTTGCGTCAAGGTTGTCCCCTTTCACAAATTTTTTTTGCTTGTTTTCAAGATCCCTTTTATAGAGGGATAAGGGTTTTATTGGAAGCAAAGGGGATGGGTAATGTAAGGGATGGGGGAGCGGGCATTGTTGGATATGTCGACGATACGACGATTTTGGTGAGAGAAAACATGGATTTGATTCGGGTAGAAACGTTAGTGAAAGTTTTTGAAAAAGCTACTGGCATGACGATCAACATGGGGAAAACAAAGTATATGAATCTTGGAAAAGGGTCACGTGAGGACGGAATGGTTGCTGAAAGGTGGAAAAGGGTGGACCAAATAAAGATATGTGGGATCGTTTATGTAAATGATTTCAAGTTAGCACAGCAAATAAATTCCGTGCGTATCGTTGACAGTGTTCTGAAGCGCCTCAGTGGTTTAAGAGCTGCTAATTTAAGTTTGCAACAAAGGGTGATTACAACGAATGTGCTATTATATAGTAAACTATGGCATGTTACGGTAATATTTCCGATACTTCGTTGTGAGTTAAAAAGGCTACAAAAAAGTGTTTTTAGATTCATTTGGGGAACAGGGAGCGAATGGTTAAGTAGAGCGGTTGTCACACTCCCGGTTGGCCGTGGAGGGCTGGGTCTTATAGATGTCGAAAAGAGGATAATAAGTATGTATTTAAAACATAGTTATAAGCGGGAGGGAGGGGTGAAAGGAGACGGTCTTCATAGAATACATCAGGATATGCGACGGTGGTGGGGGGGTAGGGAGTTCATGATAGGTGAGGCAATGTTACGGGTATTTATAAACGTGAGGGATCCTTTACATATTAAATTGAGAAATCTTGATAGGGCAGATGGTAAGGCTTTGGTAGCGGCGGTAGAAGGAGTATATCCGATGTATGATTGGCGTAATATTTGGGGGCGTTTAAACAAATTGCGTTTAAAACCTAAAGTCAGAGAAGTTATGTATAGATTTTTACATGGAATATTGCCGTCAGGAATGGTTTTATTCTATAAGAGAATACGAGAGGATGGGGAATGCAAGGATTGTGGAGGATTGGCGACTATTTATCATACGGTGTATTTTTGCGATTGTATTGAACTTATAAGGGTTTGGATGGGTAAGGTTTTAAGGTTAGTGGGGGGAGGGGGTTTGCAGGTCTTGAGGGTTTTAAGTTTAGATATAACTGGGGTGAATAAAAGGGTTGAGAATGCGATTGGGTATATGATTACGGATTATATATACATGATGTGGGCTATGAGGGAGGCGGACGTGCGTGCAAGAATTAATGCGTTGGCAGCAACTTTTTATAGGACACAGTGTAGGAATAAAGGGGTGTATGGAGGGAGATGGGAGAGAGATTTTAGTGAGGGTTATCGAAATTTCACATTAAGGGATTTATGGGATTTGCAAAATGGGTAAGGGGACACAACGGGCTATTTTCCTAGACTTGGGTGTGAGCATGGAGTGCTGTTTATAAGGATGTATAATTGAGTTTTGATATCTATGGGCAATATGGTTATTGCCCCGAGGGTTTCAGGAACTAAAAAGTTATCATTTAGAAATGTGTTGTACTACGATTGCATATTATCATTTATCATGCATAAATCATTTCAAGGACTTTATGATGAAAATTTTCAATGACTCAAATATGTTATAGGTGTCTTTAATGATTTTGATTCAAGTGTAATGTTTATAAAAAAAAAAAAAAAAAAAAAAAAAAAAAAAAAAAAAAAAAAAAAAAAAAAAAAAAAAGTTTTTCCTAGCATAAGCTACTGGTTCTTATTTTGTTATATTTTATGCTGTGTTACAGTGTGCTTTTCAGTAATATTATATTACATGTAACTACTTGCATCATTTTTTCTTAGTTCCGCTGAGATGTAAAATTTCACATCGTAGTTTTGTTTTGTTATATTGGATGTTTTTATTGTGACTTTTAGTATTATCCCGTTTCCTTCTTTGTATCCTAAATACCTATGTATGTTAAGATCTTGTGATAATCGCCTAAATTAATGTTTGAGTATCGTGGTGCTCTGTTAAGCACCTGAGATCTTAGATTTAGTCTCTCATACGTGTGTGTTGACAGGCAGAAACCTCACCTATGTGTGCTTGTGTATGTGTGTCATTGTGCGTGTTTAGTTTTTTTTTATATCTCTTCTTTTATTGTACAATCTTTATAATTTCCAGTGTTTGATGTTTTGTATAAGTAACCTTGTTAGAGATGTTCTTTAACAAATAAAACAATATCACTGTAATGTATAGTGTTGAGTGTGAGTGTATATTCACTGTAATATACGGTGTGTTGTGTGTGAGAGTGTATTACCATTGTAATATACAGTGTGTTGTGTGTGTGTATTACCACTGTGCAGTATGGTATCAATATTACCACTGTGCAGTATGGTATCAATATTACCACTGTGCAGTATGGTATCAATATTACCACTGTGCAGTATGGTATCAATATTACCACTGTGCAGTATGGTATCAATATTACCACTGTGCAGTATGGTATCAATATTACCACTGTGCAGTATGGTATCAATATTACCACTGTGCAGTATGGTATCAATATTACCACTGTGCAGTATGGTATCAATATTACCACTGTGCAGTATGGTATCAATATTACCACTGTGCAGTATGGTATCAATATTACCACTGTGCAGTATGGTATCAATATTACCACTGTGCAGTATGGTATCAATATTACCACTGTGCAGTATGGTATCAATATTACCACTGTGCAGTATGGTATCAATATTACCACTGTGCAGTATGGTATCAATATTACCACTGTGCAGTATGGTATCAATATTACCACTGTGCAGTATGGTATCAATATTACCACTGTGCAGTATGGTATCAATATTACCACTGTGCAGTATGGTATCAATATTACCACTGTGCAGTATGGTATCAATATTACCACTGTGCAGTATGGTATCAATATTACCACTGTGCAGTATGGTATCAATATTACCACTGTGCAGTATGGTATCAATATTAGGTTTCGGGTTAAGTGAAATTCTAGTGCAGTAAGCTTTTGTCGTGTATCTTTTAATATATTTCTGCTATTTGTATCGCACTGTTTTAAATAAAATATAAAAAAAAAAAATTACAAGCACTGGGAGTCACTGACTCTGCACTATGCATCCTAAGTGACAGCCTTCAAGGTAGATCTCTAAGATGGTTCTCAATGTGACAGAGTCAACAAAACACTATAATGGTACAAGAGTTCCACAGGAAAGTGTGCCTGGGCCATTGTTATGGAATGTCTCCCCTCAAGGAAGGTTCCTTGATGTTGGTGAGGGGCTCTTGATTTAGGGAATTGGATCTGTGCTCCAGTTCCCCGAATTAAGCCTGAATGCCTTCCACATCCCCCCCCCCCAGGCGCTGTATAATCCTCCGGGTTTAGCGCTTCCCCCTTGATTATAATAATAATAATAATATGGAATGTCTACTTCAATAAGCTTCAACTCTTCCCAGAATCCCATGCATATGTAGACGACTGTACTCACATTTACTTGACCAAGAGAAAAACCAGCTGTTATTAGATACATCAATTATCACTTAACAATTATATTAACGATGGCTGCCTACATTTGCTCCAGGCAAAACACAAATGTTGATGGTCTTTAGGCACCATAATGAATGCTGGAGCTATGGAATGAAAGGGAGATTGTTGAAATCCCAGGAATGAGGTCGATATCATTGGAGTAAAATTTGATTCCAAGCTGACTATGAAGAACCATGTAGTAAATCTTGCAAGAAAAGCATTGTGATGTATCTCGTATCGACTCGACATTAGAGCCAGTAGGACTCTATACGAGGTACAAGTATAGTCACACCTTGAGTATGCTCCACTATCTTGGACTGCCTGCCCTCATCTCATCTACGAAGTCTTTACAGAATAAAGAACAGAGCAAGATTACTCATTTGTCGTCTGATCTCGGCCAGGACAGATCTGTCATTTCGGCAGAGCCTTCAGTACCTGAAGCATGTGGGTGGTCATGCTGTTAAGTACAAGGCCACCACATGCTGTTAAGTGAAAGGCCACCACATACTGTTAAGTGCAAGGCCACCACACTCGATTCCACTTCACAGACAGTGAGAAGACAACTTCTACACAACAAGACGGGTAGCAAACAGCAACTATAGTTGTACCCTTCCCAAGAACATCGCTCGGAGATCATTCATTCCTAGAATGACCTGAGTTTAGAACAAATTCGTACAACATAATGACATCGTTGACGTAAAAATCCTCAACGTAACTTGTAGATAAAGTTATGAACTCTTAACCATTTAAAATTATTGTATAAACAAAAAGAGAGTAACTAAAAAGACTTAATTTCTTCCAGAACTGAATAATTTCTGAAACAAAATTAAAAACCTGTAAAAAAAATATATTTTCTTGTCTTTGCATCTATATAATTTTCTTATTTACATTGGTCAGTAAACTGCATTAAAATTTCTGGTAAAATATATCTTAATAATATAATAGATGTAGGTAATGAGTATTAATTATGCAGTTAGGGAGAGTCTTTGATAAGTTATGAGCTGGGCGTCAGAGGTAATTAGTGAAGCTCGTCAAGTGGAAACTTGATGTGAGTGGCTACCAGGGGTATCAGTGCCAGGAGTGAGTGAAGGTGAGTGGAGTGAGTGAAGGTGAGTGGAGTGAGTGAAGGCGAGTGGAGTGAGTGGGGTGAGTGAAGGTGAGTGGAGTGAGTGAAGGTGAGGAGTGAGTGAAGGTGAGTGGGGTGAGTGGAGTGAGTGAAGGCGAGTGAAGGTGACTGGAGGAGGAGGAGGGAAGGTGAGGTGAGGAAGGTGAGGAGGGTGAGGTTAAAATGAGGAAGGTGGGAGGAGGAGGAAGGTGAGGAGGAGGGAAGGTGAATGGAGGGGGTGAGTGGAAGGTGCAGTGGAGGGAGGGAAGGCGAGTCAGGAGGAAGGTGGGAAGTGGGGTGGGAGGGATGGGGTGAGGTAATGGACACAGGAGGGTTGAGGAAGGTGAGGGGGTGGGGTGAGGAAGGTGAAGGGAGGAGGAAGGGGTGAGGAAGGGGTGAGGAAGGATGAGCAAGGGGAAGGTGGGAGTGAAGAGGAAGGATGAGGAAGGGGTGAGTAGGAGTGGAGGAAGGTGGAGGTAGTGGGAAGGTGGGGAGGAGGAAGGTAGAGTGGAGGAGAGGTGAAGGTGAAGGGGTGAGGAAGGGGAGGAAGGGTGAGGGGTGAAGGTGGAAGGGAGGAGGGTGAAGGTACAGGAGGAGTGAAGGAAGGTATGGAGGAGGAAGGCGAGGGGGTGGAGTGGAAGGTGAAGGAGGAGGTGGAAGGTGGAAGGTGGGGAGGAGGAAGGTGAAGGGGAGGTGGAGTGAAAGGTGAGGAGGGAGGAGGAAGGTGAGGAAGGAGGAAGGAGGAAGGTGGAGGAGGAAGGTGAAGGAGGAGGGTGGAGGATAAGAAGGTGAAGGTGGAGTGGAGTGGAGGGAAGGTGGAGGAGGAGTGAAGGTGAACGGAGGTGAGAAGGTGAGGAATGATGCAGTGGGAGCATGAGTGGGAGCAGAAGGTGGTAGGTCAGTGGGAAGGTGAGGGCACTGGAATTAGCAAGGAAGAGGTGAAGTGAAGGTGAGGTGAGTAGCAAGGTGAGGAGCATGAGCTGGCAAGGTGAGGAGGCAAGTGGAAGGTGAGCAAGTGAGTAGGCATATGAAGGTGATGCATGGAGGTAGTGGAAGGTGGGAGTAGGGGTGAGTACAACAGAGGTAGGGAAGGTGAGTGTGGAGTGGGGTGAGTGGAAGGTGAGGGAGTGAGTGGGGTGACTAGTGAGTAAAGGTGACTAGTGAGTGAAGGTGACTCTAGTGAGTGAAGGTGACTCTAGTGAGTGAAGGTGACTAGTGAGTGAAGGTGACTAGTGAGTAAAGGTGACTAGTGAGTGAAGGTGACTCTAGTGAGTGAAGGTGACTCTGAGCGAAGGTGACTAGTAAGCGAAGGTGACTAGTGAGTGAAGGTGACTCTAGTGAGTGAAGGTGACTCTAGTGAGTGAAGGTGACTCTAGTGAGTGAAGGTGACTAGTGAGTGAAGGCGACTCTAGTGAGTGAAGGCGACTCTAGTGAGTGAAGGCGACTCTAGTGAGTGAAGGTGACTCTAGTGGGTGAAGGTGACAGTGAGTGAAAGTGACTCTAGTAGGTAAAGCGGACAGTAGTGGGTGAAGGTGACTGTAGTAGTTGAAGGTGACTGTAGTGGTTGTAGGTGCAGCACAGGCTGTCTACAACTGTAGTGAGTGAAGGTGGCTGTAGTGAGTGAGGGTGACTGTAGTGAGTGAAGGTGACTAGTGAGTGAGGGTGACTGCAGTGAGTGAAGGTGACTGTAGTGAGTGAGGGTGACTGTAGTGAGGGTGACTGTAGTGAGTGAGGGTGACTGCAGTGAGTGAAGGTGACTGTTGTGAGTGAGGGTGCAGTGAGTGAAAGTGACTGTAGTAGGTGAAGGTGACTGTAGTGAGTGAAGGTGACTGTAGTGTGCGAAGGTGACTGTAGTACTTGAAGGTGACTGTAGTACTTGAAGGTGACTGTAGTGAATGAAGAGTACTGTAGTGAACGAAGATGACTGTAATGGGTGACAGGAGTTTCTGAAGGTGACAGTAATGGGTAAAAGCGACAGTAGTAGCTGAAGGTGAGAGTAGATGGTGAAGGTGACAGTAGCTGAAGGGGACAGTATTGAGTGAAGGTGACAGTAGTAACTGGAGGTAACGGTAGTGAGTGAAGATGATAGTGAGTGAAGATGGCATTAGTGAGTGAAGGTGATTGTAGTGCGTGAAGATGGCTGTAGTGGGTGAAGGCGCCTGTAGTCACTGAAGGTGATTGTAGTGGGTGAAAGTGACTGGGTGAAGGTGACTGTAGCGGTTGAAGGTGACTGTAGTGGTTGAAGGTGACTGTAGTGGTTGAAGGTGACTGTAGTGGGTGAAGGTGACTGTAGTGGGTGAAGGTGACTGTAGTGGGTGAAGGTGACTGTAGTGGGTGAAGGTGAATGTAGTGGGTGAAGGTGATTGTAGTGGGTGAAGGTGACTGTAGTGGGTGAAGGTGACTGTAGTGGGTGAAGGTGACTGTAGTGGGTGAAGGTGACTGTAGTCACTGAAGGTGATTGTAGTGGGTGAAAGTGACTGGGTGAAGGTGACTGTAGTGGTTGAAGGTGACTGTAGTGGTTGAAGGTGACTGTAGTGGGTGAAGGTGACTGTAGTGGGTGAAGGTGACTGTAGTGGGTGAAGGTGACTGTAGTGGGTGAAGGTGACTGTAGTGAGTGAAGGTGACTGTAGTGGGTGAAGGTGACTGTAGTGGGTGAAGGTGACTGTAGTGGGTGAAGGTGACTGTAGTGGGTGAAGGTGACTGTAGTGGGTGAAGGTGACTGTAGTGGTTGAAGGTGACTGTAGTGGGTGAAGGTGACTGTAGTGGGTGAAGGTGACTGTAGTGGTTGAAAGTGACTGTAGTGGGTGAAGGTAACTGTAGTGGGTGAAGGTGACTGTAGTGGGGGAATGCACCAAGTGGGTGTGAGAAAGTCTTACCTATTTCTTAAGATACAAGTTTGTCCGCAGTACAAACACTACATATATTAATGACATACGGACTGAGGATGGTCTGTAAAAAAACATATGAGAGACTTAACGATACTTGACGGGACAAGTGTTTCCTGACACAGGTTTTAGTCATATGAAGACCCGTTACTGGAGCTTTTGGTCATTTGACTGAGGCCTTCTACTGGCTAACCCATCCACCCCTTTAAAAATTAAAATTATGCATTATCATTCTAGGAGTGACCCCATCAAATCCTTATATATCTATTTTATCAACACGATTGAAAATTTGGTTTATAATGTATTTTTAGTGAGGTCAAGAAATTCAATAAAGTGATTTTCATATATATATAAAACAAGAATTTTTTGTAAATATTTATTACGTAAATACATCGGCTTTTTAAGATTTTAACAAATATCTATGTACAGTAGTGTGAATATTAATGGGGACAGTGATGACATAAGACATTTGGAAAAAATAATGCTTATTTAAAAAATACATGGCATTGCTTCACGATTTGGCAAAGATGTGACCAATGTTAAACATACTTTGGCAAGGTCTTCGTCGTGATAACAATAACAGTAGCAGTTAGCTGCTCCACAAGTGAACAGTCCTGTTCCCGATCCTGTGATTCTTTATTGTCCATTGAGTCTCAGTTGGGTTGAGGTCAGATTTTCCTTCATGTAGAAAGGACCCCAGTGGAAATAAGTCACTCTGTCTGACTTGTTTGGGTTATTCTAGGTTCTCTACACATATGCTGCTATGTATGATAATTCTATGTAACTGTATTTGTGTATACCTGAATAAACTTACTTACTTACAGAATGCTTAGCTCACATTCTTCAAAGAATGTCAGCGCTTTTCTGGAAGTGTGATATGTAGCAAGATTCTGCTGGAAAATGCTTTCTCTATCAGGAAAATCTCTGCCCACATTAGGAAGCAAATGAGTTGCCAAGATTGCTGCGTGTTTGTCACTGATGATCGTTCCCTCAACAATAAATAACCGTCCAACACCTCCAGGAATAACCCCAAAATATCTTCTTATGGGGGTATTTCGGAGCTTGTTAAATGTGTTCATTCCATTCGTCTTCCGTCTCTACTAATGATCTTTACCCATGTACTTCGGAATATATAACTTTTCTCCATTCATCCCTTATGATCGAGTGTCCACCGCAGCCAGTTTTCTTCACAGCAGCAGTTTGCAGATTTTAAAGATGCTTCGTGGAAGAGTTGAAGAATCAACATTTACGTCAGCTGAAGCCAAATCTTTCTGTAGGTCTTTGCTGGTTTCCTTGGGGTCCTTCACACTCTTTCTAATGATAACCTTCTCATCTTGACGTGTTTTCTTGCATTTTCTTCCACAGCTTCCTCGACGCGGCAATCAACAGTCACAAGCCAATCCACGGGTGGGGTTTGAACCCGCGGTCAGAGAGTCTCAAAACTCCAGACCGTCGCGTTAGCCACTGGGTCAGTTAGCTTCAATAAGATTCGTCCAACTAGGTATATTTCTGCACCATAGGAAGGTTAGCATAGGCACCACTGTGACCACAAATGCAAGTTTTTACAGACGAATCTCCCGCTAGGATGACCGTGACGAACTCTAGCTCAAGTCCCCTCAAAACCGTCAACATGACTCACGAAATCGTAATGACACGATTGCAGTGGTGCCTATGTTAACCTTCCTATGGTGTAGAAATATACCTAGCTGACCCAGTGGCTACCACGACGGTCTGGAGTTTTGAGACTCTCTGACCGCTGGTTCAAACCCCCACCCATGGTATGGTTTGTTTGCAATCGTGTCATTACGATTTCGTGAGTCACTCAACAGTCATCATTGTCGTCAGCTCTCTTCGGATGTCGACCAACGGTTGTCTTTGCTACGCCAAAATTTTTGTCGATCTATCTGACACCGTTTTCACGCTTCGGAGTTGTAACATCCATCGTGAATTTCAGGAGTAATCATGATCTGAAGGGGAGAATTTCGTGAAGCCACATTTAACCTTGTATAATCATCAGAAATTACTTAACCATCCTTCACAGTAGCACATTACTTTGTTCATGGCTCCTAATGATTACTTTATTAAACAAAACTTAATTGAGTTTATTTTAAGTTAACAACATGTTCAGACAATCAGAAATAAAAGCTTAATTCTTGGTATAAAAAACGAATTCCTCTATTATGAAAACGTTTTGTTCACGATCTTAATTTGTGCTTACTTGCCAGCTTACTTGTCAGCTTACTTGCCAGCTTACTTGCCAGCTTACTTGCCAGCTTGCTTGCCTGCTTACTTGCCAGCTTACTTGCCAGCTTACTTGCCAGCTTACTTGTCAGCTTACTTGCCTGCTTACTTGTCAGCTTACTTGCCAGCTTACTTGCCTGCTTACTTGCCTGCTTACTTGCCAGCTTACTTGCCAGCTTACTTGCCAGCTTACTTGCCTGCTTACTTGCCAGATTACTTGCCAGCTTACTTGCCAGCTTACTTGCCTGCTTACTTGCCAGCTTACTTGCCTGCTTACTTGCCTGCTTACTTGCCAGCTTACTTGCCTGCTTACTTGCCTGCTTACTTGCCAGCTTACTTGCCAGCATACTTGGCAGCTTACTTGGCAGCTTACTTGCCTGCATACTTGCCAGCATACTTGCCAGCATACTTGCCAGCTTACTTGCCAGCATGCTTGCCAGCTTACTTGCCAGCTTACTTGCCTGCTTACTTGCCAGCATACTTGCCAGCTTGCTTGCCAGCATACTTGGCAGCTTACTTGCCAGCATACTTGCCAGCTTACTTGCCAGCTTGCTAGCTTACTTTCCAGCTTACTTGGCAGCTTACTTGCCAGCTTACTTGCCAGATTACTTGTCTGCATACTTGCCAGCTTACTTGCCTGTATACCTGCCAGCTTACTTGCCAGATTACTTGCCTGCTTACTTGCCAGCTTACTTGCCTGCTTACTTACCTGCTTACTTGCCAGCTTACTTGCCTGCCTACTTGCCAGCTTACTTGCCAGCTTACTTTCCTGCTTACTTGCCAGCTTAATTGCAAGCTTACTTGTCAGCTTACTTGCCTGCTTACTTCCCTGCTTGCCTGCATACTTGCCAGCTTACTTGCCTGTATACTTCCCGGCTTACTTGCCTGCATACTTGCCAGATTACTTGTCAGCTTACTTGCCTGCTTACTTGCCTGCTTACTTGCCAGCATACTTGTCTGCTTACCTGCCTGCTTACTTGCCAGCTTACTTGCCTGCTTACTTGCCTGCTTACTTGCCAGCATACTTGTCTGCTTACCTGCCTGCTTACTTGCCAGCTTACTTGCCTGCTTACTTGCCTGCTTACTTGCCTGCTTACTTGCCAGCTTACTTGCCAGCTTACTTGCCTGCTTACTTGCCAGATTACTTGCCAGCTTACTTGCCAGCTTACTTGCCTGCTTACTTGCCAGCTTACTTGCCTGCTTACTTGCCTGCTTACTTGCCAGCTTACTTGCCAGCATACTTGGCAGCTTACTTGGCAGCTTACTTGCCTGCATACTTGCCAGCATACTTGAAAGCATACTTGCCAGCTTACTTGCCAGCATGCTTGCCAGCTTACTTGCCAGCTTACTTGCCTGATTACTTGCCAGCATACTTGCCAGCTTGCTTGCCTGCTTACTTGCCAGCATACTTGCCAGCTTGCTTGCCAGCATACTTGCCAGCTTACTTGCCAGCTTGCTTGCCAGCTTACTTGCCAGCTTGCCAGCTTACTTTCCAGCTTACCTGGCAGCTTACTTGCCAGCTTACTTGCCAGATTACTTGTCTGCATACTTGCCAGCTTACTTGCCTGTATACCTGCCAGCTTACTTGCCAGATTACTTGCCTGCTTACTTGCCAGCTTACTTGCCTGCTTACTTAACTGCTTACTTGCCAGCTTACTTGCCAGCTTACTTGCCTGCCTACTTGCCAGCTTACTTGCCTGCTTACTTGCCAGCTTACTTGCAAGCTTACTTGCCAGCTTACTTCCCTGCTTGCCTGCATACTTGCCAAATTACTTGCCTGTATACTTCCCGGCTTACTTGCCTGCATACTTGCCAGATTACTTGTCAGCTTACTTGCCTGCTTACTTGCCTGCTTACTTGCCAGCATACTTGTCTGCTTACCTGCCTGCTTACTTGCCAGCTTACTTGCCTGCTTACTTGCCTGCTTACTTGCCAGCATACTTGTCTGCTTACCTGCCTGCTTACTTGCCAGCTTACTTGCCTGCTTACTTGCCTGCTTACTTGCCAGCTTACTTGCCTGCTTACTTGCGTGCTTACGTGCCTGCTTACTTGCCAGCATACTTGGCAGCTTACTTGGCAGCTTACTTGCCTGCATGCTTGCCAGCATACTTGCCAGCTTACTTGCCAGCATGCTTGCCAGCTTACTTGCCTGCTTACTTGCCAGCATACTTGCCAGCTTGTTTGCCAGCATACTTGCCAGCTTACTTGCCAGCATACTTGCCAGCTTACTTGCCAGCTTGCCAGCTTACTTTCCAGCTTACTTGTCTGCATACTTGCCAGCTTACTTGCCTGTATACCTGCCAGCTTACTTGCCAGATTACTTGCCTGCTTACTTGCCAGCTTACTTGCCTGCTTACTTACCTGCTTACTTGCCAGCTTACTTGCCAGCTTACTTGCCTGCCTACTTGCCAGCTTACTTGCCAGCTTACTTGCCTGCTTACTTGCCAGCTTACTTGCAAACTTACTTGCCTGCTTACTTGCCTGCTTACTTCCCTGCTTGCCTGCATACTTGCCAGCTTACTTGCCTGTATACTTCCCGGCTTACTTGCCTGCATACTTGCCAGATTACTTGTCAGCTTACTTGCCTGCTTACTTGCCTGCTTACTTGCCAGCATACTTGTCTGCTTACCTGCCTGCTTACTTGCCTGCTTACTTGCCTGCTTACTTGCCTGCTTACTTGCCAGCTTACTTGCCTGCTTACTTGCCTGCTTACGTGCCTGCTTACTTGCCAGCTTACTTGCCTGCTTACTTGCCAGCTTACTTGTCTGCTTACTTGCCTGCTTACTTGCCAGCTTACTTGCCAGCTTACTTGCCAGCATACTTGCCTGCTTACTTGCCTGCTTACTTGCCAGCATACTTGCCTGCTTACTTGCCTGCTTACTTGCCAGCTTACTTGCCTGCTTACTTGCCTGCTTATTGCCTGCTTACTTGCCAGCATACTTGCCTGCTTGCCTGCTTACTTGCCTGCTTGCCTGCTTACTTGCCTGTTTACTTGCCAGCTTACTTGCCAGCTTACTTGCCAGCTTACTTGCCAGCACACTTGCCAGCTTTCTTGCCAGCTTACTTGCCAGCACACTTGCCAGCTTACTTGCCAGCTTACTTGGCAGCATACTTGGCAGCATACTTGGCTGCTTACTTGCCAGCTTACTTTCCAGCATACTTGCCAGCTTACTTGCCAGCATACTTGCCAGCATACTTGCCTGCTTACTTGCCAGCATACTTGCCAGCTTACTTGCCAGCATACTTGGCAGCTTACTTGGCAGCTTGCTTGTCTGCATACTTGCCAGCATACTTGCCAGTTTACTTGCCAGCTTACTTGCCAGCATACTTGGCAGCTTACTTGCCAGCATACTTGCCAGCATACTTGCCAGCATACTTGCCAGCTTACTTGCCAGCTTGCTTGCCAGCTTACTTTCCAGCTTACTTGCCTGCTTACTTGCCAGCATACTTGCCAGCATACTTGCCAGCTTGCCAGTTTACTTGGTCTAAATGCATCGTAATTTGGTCTAAATCCCATATTAGTCATGATAAATATAAATGGGATTTATATAATATAAAAAATGCATCAACAATAACGACAAAAACAATGAGGACGACAGCAAGAACAACTAAAAAAGTAACAACTTCAACAAAAGTAACAACAACTTCAACAACAACAACAACAACAACAACAGCTTCAACAACAACACCAACAACAATTTCAACAACAACAACAACAACAACAACAACAACAACTAGAATTTCCTGTCAAAAAAAAATAAGAAAAGTTTGACGGTCTTAAAAATTTGTCAACAATGAGTTTAATTAAATACTTAAGCCTGTTCCTTGTGTGTAAAGTAAAATAATCTACGTAATTAAAGTTAACGACATTGTCTTACGACAATGTAAATGTTGCAAAGTCCAGACTTGCGTCGCTGACGCTGGTCTCCTTACTACAGGATGGAGAGAGACTCAGTGGAGAACATACAGAGAAAAATAACTAAAATGATTTACTGTGTAAGGAATCTCCCGTATGAAGATAGACTTCGTGTGGTAAATGGTTTTGAAAACCGACAAGTTGAAGATTGAGACACTTGTGCCATATATGGGAATCTTTATTAAGGAAAAGTTTCGCCACACAGTGGCGTCATTAGTACAATACAGAGTAGAAATGGGTTAGGAGAGGAGGAGTTTGAGGTAATCAACCCCTCAGCCTTGAATCTCCTCTCTCTGGAGAGACGTAGAATGAGGGGAGATATCAATGAAGTTTGTAGGTGGATGATGGGCATAAACAAAGGAGATATTAATAAAGTACTGAGGGTGTCGAACCAGGTAAGAACCAGAAATAATGGATTTAAGTTGGATAAATTTAGATTTAGAAAGTAAATAGGTAAATGTTGATTTTCGAACAGAGTTGTGGATGCGTGGAACAATCTTCCGAGTAGGGTGATAGAGGCTAGGACCTTGGGTACCTTTAAGAAGAGATTGGACAAATATACGAGTGGGAGAGGTGGGTTTGACAGGTGTCGTGGGTGCGGGGGTAAATTCATGAGCAACTTTGGGTAGAGGTGGTTTGATAAGGACCTGCCCTGTATGGGCCAGTAGACCTTCTGCTGTGTTCCTCCATTCTTGTTTTTATAACTGCGATATATTCCCGATTTCCAGGATATACACTGTGTGTGGATAGTTCTTGATACGATAATCGTAAACAAAACCGAGAAGATGACCAAGACTCATGGCAATTGTGATGAATGGTTTTGAAAACCGACAAGTTGAAGAATTGAGACACTTATGCAACACATGGGAATCTTTATTGAAGAAACGTTTCGCCATGCAGTGGCTTCATCAGTCCAATACAAAGTAGAAATGGGTAAGGAGAGTAGAAGTTTTGAGGTAATCAGTCCCTCAACCTGGAATCGATGTGTTCAGTCCTTCCTACAAGAGTGATGGACTGAACACATCGATTCCAGGTTGAGGGACTGATTACCTCAAAACTTCTACTCTCCTTACCCATTTCGGTATTTTATACCATTTTAATGTTCATTTCTACTTTGTATTGGACTGATGAAGCCACTGCATGGCGAAACGTTTCTTCAATAAAGATTCCCATGTGTTGCATAAGTGTCTCAATTCTTCAACTCATGGCAATACTTAGGTATCTTTATTTCGTAACGTTTCACCTACACAGCAGGATTCTTCAGTTGAGTACAGAGGAGGTAGCAGAAGCAGTTGACATGTAAAGACGATGTAATCACCCTTGAGAATGTAGTTCTTAATATTTTGTTGACTTATTTGTCAGGTGTTGCCTGCTGTAATGTTTTTACGTCTGAGAGACGTAAAGCCATTTATAATAATAGATGTTGCAGTGCAACATCATGGGATCTTGGTACAAAGACTTCAACACTTGTTCAACCTTTGGACGACGACCTACTTACACTAGTGGCAGGTCCCACTGTGATCCCCCCCGCCTCCTGCTTCGCCTCGCCTGACTACAGTATATAAGTCACCTGTTTGTAGATGAATGGTTCAGAGAACCGACACGTTGATAAATTAGACACATGTGCAACTCTTGGGTATCTTTATTGAGGAAACGTTTCGCCACACAGTGGCTTCATCAGTCCATACAAAGGAGAATCTTGAAGAACGGGAGGAGAATGAGGTAATCAGTCCCTCAACCTTGAGTCGATGTGGTCAGTCCATCAATCTTGAATAGATTCAAGAGTGATGGACTGAACACATCGATTCCAGGCAGAGGGACTGATTACCTCAAACTCCTCCTCTCCTTACCCATTTCTACTTTGTATTGGACTGATGAAGTCACTGTGTGGCGAAACGTTTCTTCAATAAAGATTCCAATATGTTGCATAAGTGTCTCAATTCTTCAACTTGTCGGTTTTGAAAACCATTCATCACACTCACGACTCATAAATCCCCGAAAAAAACTGTCCAGAGAAATACAGATGTTGTGATGTGCTGCTGGAGTGAAAATCTGCTGTTTACATTTATGATTGCAACAAGTGTTTGTTTACCTTCTACTGCTTGTTAATATCTCACACCCACTCGCAGGTGCCCCATTGCTCGATTGCTAGTGCACTCGGCTCACACACTGAAGTCCGGGGATCGATCCCCAGTACTGGTGTAAACATTAAGACGTGTTTCCTTAAGACACCTGCTGTCTATGTTCACCCATCAGTAAAATGGGTACCTGGGTGTTAGTTGGCTGGTGTGGGTCGCATCCTGGGGACAAAACCGACCTAATTTGCCCAAAATTCTCTGCTTAACAAGGGGCTCTCTGTATAGGTGGGTGGCCCGTGGACTGGTAGGCAAAGCTCTCGCTTCACACGCTGAAGGGTTCGTGGTTTGATTCCCGACTGGGGTGGTAACATTGGGCGTGTTTCCTTACAACGGTTGTCCATGTTCACCCATTAGTAAAATGGGTACCTGGGTGTTGGTCGACTGTTATTTCTCGCATCCTGGGACAAAATTGACCTTATCTATCTGAAGCGCTCTGTATGACAAGGGGCTTTCTATATAATGGTATGTCATTGATGTCACCTTGACCTGTATACCTTGTACATATACTTGTAGAAATAAAGATTATTATTATTATTATTATTATTATTATTGTTGTTGTGTTATAACCTTTGCGATATCATTGTCATGTTTATCTGGAGTTTATCTGGAGAGAGTTCCGGGGGTCAACGCCCCCGCGGCCCGGTCTGTGACCAGGCCTCCTTAGGTCAGTGTCCCAGGATGCGACCCACACCAGTCGACTAACACCCAGGTACCCATTTTACTGATGGGGAACATAGACAACAGGTGGAAAGAAACACGTCCAATGTTTCTACTCTGGCTGGGAATCGAACCCGGGCCCTCACCGTGTGAAGCGAGAGCGTTAACCACCAGGCCACCAGAGGAGGATTTAGTTGCACAATTCTTACATGAGCTGTCCTGTAAGAATGATAAGTAGCCAGTTATTTCATCTTTCAAGACAGCTTCTCGCTGATTGCCACAGCTTCCGCTTCTTGCCTTCCCATTGGACGATAGTGTAAGAACGAAGGATAAGCCAAAAAGGTGGACGGTCACTGAATGGCTGTTGTCAGTCATATTCTCATCCCACTGAGCCAAACACAAATGAGATTTTTGTCCCGTGTTGGCCAGAGAGAAAGATGGAACACAATAAACTGTTGCCGGAGGCCATTCTCAGAAACCTTCAGGCCACTTCAGTGTTGCCTCTCAGCTTTATACTTTCCTCTGTTTACTTCGAGTGTCACCTGGATAATTTCATTGGTCTCATCACAGCTCCTCTTTCCTCTGCTACTTTATATTCTCCTTTATGTTGTCTAAGGAATTTATTTATGTTTTATCTACATAAATCTTCTTTTTAAGTGAGGTTCACTTTCTTATATTTATTTATAGTAAGCAGTATTTTCTTTACGAAAATCCAAAATTTTGAATTTCGTTTTTTATTTCTCAAGAGAAAAATTGATTACCAATAATAAAGCATGCTGGGTATAATAATAATAATAATAAAAATAATAATAGTTTCTATTATTTAGAATTACACTATATAATTGAGACAGGATCAGTAAACATTAACAGGATATTATATAGAATCTCCTTGTTACACAGAACATTTATAAAGACCTTAAAATTAACTTATAACTTCTGGATAATTAAACTGCTGTACAACACTGCTATAATTTGCACGATAAATAATTTCCAGTATTATCCCCACAGTTTTCTTTGATTTATAGAATTTTGAATTTATTTATATTTTTGTATAACGTTCATAGTGGTTATTACATTCGTTAAAATATATTGGTGATAGTAAAAATAATACGGATATTAATATATGAATATACATAATTAGCCTATGTAGAATTCAGTTCAGCTAAATAACAAAAAAGGCACAATACCGTGACTGGAACAATACACAAATAACCCGTACACAGAAGAGAGGAGCTTACGACGACGTATCGGTCCGACTTGGACTATTTACAAAGTCACACTAACCAGAAGTGGAGCAGGACGGCTATATATAGGCAGGAAGAGGTAGTGGTGGTAGTAGTAGTAGTACTAGTAGTGGTGGTAGTAGTATTAGTAGTAGGGAATTAAGGAGGAGGAACCAGTCAAATACAAAGAAAGGGGAGCACTGCAAGGGAGCTAGGTGCCCACAAGGGAGCTAGGTGCCCACAAGGGAGCTAGGTGCCCACAAGGGAGCTAGGTGCCCACAAGGGAGCTAGGTGCCCACAAGGGAGCTAGGTGCCCACAAGGGAGCTAGGTGCCCACAAGGGAGCTAGGTGCCCACAAGGGAGCTAGGTGCCCACAAGGGAGCTAGGTGCCCACATAGGGAGAGCAAGTGCACAGAGGTGGGGGGAAGGGGAAGTAATGAAATGAGTAATGAAGGAACAGAAACACGAGACAGAAGAAAGACAACCCAGAGGAGAAAAAAAGGAAAGAGGAAAGGGGAAGAGGGAGAAGAAGTAAAAATGAGGACTCAGGTTAAGTCACGGGTGTTCTGAAGTTTGGAACATTTTACAATGTAGTGGGAGAGGAAGGCATCTACAGAGACGAAGCCAGGGCTAAGATTCATACAAGGAAAATTGTGTATTAGAGAGGATTCAACAAGACGGCGACTGTTAAAGTTGGAAGTAGGGAAGACAGTTTTAGCAGAAGACCAGTCAGTAGGATGACTGTGATCTCTGACGTGACAGAACAGAGCATTGTTAGTGTCGGCAAGCCTAACACTATTTTTGTGCTCCCTAAGTCTGTCAGAAAGAGATCGACCAGGTTCTCCAAAGTATTGAAGAGGACAGGAGGAGCAAGAAATAGAGTAGACACCAGGAACATCTGTAGAGGAAGGAGAGGTATGAACGAGATTAGTGCGAAGAGTGTTAGTCTGGCAGAAGGTAAGCTTGATGTCTAAGGGACGGAGAGAATTGTTGAGATTAGAAAGACCGGAAATGTATAGAAGGCAGAGGATAGAAGAGTTCCCAGGAGTAGAGAGTTTGGGAGAGAAGAAATTGCGTTTAGCACGTGAGAGGGCAGAGTCTATGAAATGGGAAGGGTAGCCAAGACGAGAAAACGAATTATGAAGAGTTGAAATTTCTGCTGGAAGGAACTGGATCAAGAGACTCAGTCAGGTACATACATCCACCTGGTATGTTGTACAAGACTAAACTCAAAGTCTTCAGATTAGGAAAGTACTCAGTGTTTGATCATAGAGTTACTAGTATGTCAAACTGGACAATTTCTCCAACACCTTGGATCAAGAGCATCCCGGACAGGCCCCCATTTGTTACAAAAAACGCGATTCTAAAAGCTTAGAGATCTCCAGTGAATACTAGAAAGGACTGCCCTTCTAGCATCCAGCCTGTTACTGGGTTTTCGTAACAATTAGTATCCTTGTCCAATTATCCATTAGAATTCAATAAGAATTAATAGTGCTTCAGGATAACAACTGGTAGGCTACTAACTAGAAAAATTAAAATTTAATAAATTTATTAATAATTAAGTTGTCTAGGCGTATATCAAATTAAATTAAATCAATATCAACAAATTAAGAATAATCACTTCTCTCGTGTACAGTATTATTGTGCTGAAAGCACATATCACATTTATAATTCTTAAGTACCGTCTGGTACATTGACATTTAATAAGATATTACAAATATGTACAAGTAAGTTTGTGTGTGTGTGTGTAAGTGCTCTAAGTAGTTCGCTATGTCTCACGACTCGACTAGACTTAAACAAGTGACTGACAGTCCTCAAATAAACTAACTTCTTGACCAACTGGCAACCAGAACAGTCTGCTTGAACAATCAAAAGAATAGCAATATAACAAGCAACTGCGACACAATCAGGATCAAGGAGATAATATAACGACACTAAGTAGGGACCATCAACAGATCCTCCACAAAAGTCACAAAACTCCCATACTACTGAATCTAAGTTCAGCATAAGAAAATCCCCGACTGTGACAGTACACAGATACCAGTACAAGTTAGGTCAGAAGCTACAGCTCAGGACCTGAGTTGCTCAGAGTGTCTTTGCGACACACAACCTCAGTACAACGTCGAAAATCACCAAGTCTATATAATGTTCTGTGAACAGTGTCCCTCAGAACCTATAACAATAATGAGAGAGACGATCTTCCAACAAGGGCCAATAAGGGAGATTTAGGCACGACTTCTCAAGAATACGTCCAACCACCAAGCGAGTCTAGACCAGACTGAATACTTCAGGCGAGGTGAGATCACCCCCCCCCTCGATCATGTGATAGCTCTGTGGACAGTTGCTGCCTAGGAACAGAAGCCGGCAGAGTAACGAGCAAAGAGCGATAATTACAGTAATTAGACAATCAAGACTTGAACTATGAGCACATAATATGTTACATCCTACCTAACAAAAGTAACTAAGTCAAATAATAATATAAAGCAATATATTCACGATTTAGCTATTATCGCGAATATAAGCAATGTAAAATTATAAGAAAAGGTAATATAAATAATATACATTATACAAATTGTAACCCATTCAGGGGTTACAACAGGTAGGAAGAACAACAGTCTCGAAGTATTCCATGTAAAGATTAGCAAGGACAGGATAGAGAGGAGAGCCCATAGCGACACCGAAGGTTTGAGAATAATATTTTCCTTGGAAGGAAAAGGAATTAGAGTCCACACAGAGGCGGGTAAGATCAAGAAAGACATCTATAGGTATAGGGAGATGTAGAAATCCTTCATGGGCCTTCTGTCTAAGGAAATCAAGGACATCATCAAGAGGGACATTGGTGAAGAGGGACTCAACGTCAAGACTAAGCATCTTACAGGTTGGGAGAGAGCGAACCCGTTCAATGAAGTCTTGAGAGTGACGGAGGTGGGCACGAAAAAAAGTACCAAGAAAGGGAGTGAGGGTTTTGGCCAACCAAGAAGCAAGAGAATAAGAGACAGAACCTCTAGAGGATATGATAGGACGTAGAGGAATATCAGGCCTATGAGTTTTGGGAAAGCCATAGAAATAGGGAAGAGAGGGACAGATGACACGAAACCGTTGAACAAGGTCAAAGTCAGGAGGACAGAGGTCGGAGAGAGTCCTTAGTTTCTTGTTGAAAGTTCTCTTGATGCGATCAAGAGGGTTGGAAACGAGAGGAGTGTAGGTACGGGAGTCAGAGAGCAAGACATCAGCTTTACGGAGGTAATCCTCGCGATCAAGGTTCACTGCAGAATTACCTTTGTCAGAAGATAGTATGACAATGTTAGTGCTAGATTTAAGAGAAGAAAGGGCAAGTTGGTAACGGCGCGGAAGGTGGTGATTCTTAGAAAACAGACTATCAAGAGCAGGAAGGAGAGCGCCATGAAAGTGGACAAGTCAGGAAGATTACGGGAGGGAGGCTGACGAAAAGAATCAAGAGGTAATGAGGGCAATACCAGTGCGAGGGGCAGGTGAAGTGGCAAAGGAAAGACCAAAACCAAGAAGTTCAAG